>NC_064626.1:576626736-576927624 GCF_023864275.1 Schistocerca cancellata
AAGGGCTGAACATAAATATCAAAACACGCATCCTGGAACATAAACGCAAATGCTAGCTAAGCTGTTATGTTTGACCAGGGACAGCGCCCGCGCACTGGACGTCATATGGTGGGTGGGTGCTTCTGTGAACACAGGTAGCCAAAGCGCTTGGTGTTTCAAGAGGCACCGTATTGAAGACTTGCACAGCTGCAAGGAAAGAGGAAGAACGTCATCCGCGTACTCACAGCGTGGACGCAAGCGTCTGTTGAATGATGATGACAGATGGTCGGTGAAGAGGATTGTCACGAAATATAAGAGGACGACAGCTGAAAAAGTCACAGCAAAACTGAATGTTTCATTGGCGAACTGTGTCAGCAGCAAAATACGAGGGTTGTTTGAAAAGTTCTCGGAATCACCACTAGAGGTCAGCGCTAGCGCAACGAGCTGTTCACGTGATATTTATAGAACTGTTGCCTGCAAACATGTGCCACGTCAGTGCTCTTGGAAGAGAGCTGTGGCGGTGACGTGGCTGTGTTGTTGTCCTGCGTAGTGATTTGCGAATGTGGAAAAAATCGAGATTTGAACAGTGATTAAGCACTTCGTAAAGAAAGGTGTGAAAGCAAAGGACATTCATGCCGATTTCCAGAATACGCTGGGGGACTCTGCTCCTCCATATTCAACTGTTGCCAAGTGGACAAATGAATTTAATCTTGGTCGGAAGTGCATAAATGATGATCCGCACAGTGGTCGGCCCACATATGTCACTACTCTAGAAATCATTCCAAAAGTGCACAAAACGGTCACGGAGAATCGCTGACTGAAAGTGTGTGAAATTGCTCACGCTTGCCAGACGTCATCTGAAAGAGTATATCACATTTTAACTGAAGAATTAGAAATGAAAAAAATTACCTGCAAGATCAGTGCCACGACTCTTGACGCTGGTTCAAAAGCGTTTGAGAATGAACCTATCGGAACAATGTTTGGCCCGTTTTAGGAGAAACGAACAAGATTTTTTGCGCTGGTTTGTGACCACAGACGAAAATTGGGTGCTTTACTACACCCCAGAGACAAAACAGCAGTCAAAGCAGTGAAAACATGCAGATTCTCCACCACCAAAGAAAATCAAAGTCAATTCCTTCGGCGGGAAAAGTGATGACATCAGTGTTCTGGGATGCGAAGGGGATTCTGTTTGTAGATTATCTCCCCACTGGGCAAACAATTACTGGAGAATACTATGCTAGCCTCCTGGACAAATTGCAACAAAAGATACGCAATAAAAGGTTAGGTTTAGCAAAGAAGAAAGTTATCTTCCATCAAGACAATGCGTGCCTGCACACGTGTGCCGTCGCCCTGGCAAAATTACGCGAACTATGCTATGAATTGTTGCCACAACCGCCTTATTCACCTCATATGGCTCCGTCAGACTTCCATCTCATCCCAAAGCTGAAAATTTTTCTAGGTGGACGAAGATTCACTTCAAACGATGAAGTGATAGCCGGAGTTGACAACTATTTTGCAGGCCTGGAGGAAACTCGTTTTCGAGATGGGATCAAGGCACTGGAACATTGTTAGACCAAGTGCATTAATCTACAAGGAGACTACATTGAAAAATAAAAAAGTTTCAGTGATGTAAGTACTTTTTTCTATTCCATTCCGAGAACTTTTCAAACCAAATCAAAGGGAGTCCTATAAACAGAGAGCTGCAGGACAAATTGGAATTCTGAAACCACTTCATCAGTGCTGTAGATGCCCGTAACAGGAAAATGTGATGCCGAAGCTACGAAACCTGGACTATGGAGTATTGGAAGGCAGCTATTTGGTCGGATGAATCTCCTTGCGCTTTATTTTCAACTTCTGGCCACGAGTGAAACATGGCGGGGGTTCGCTGATGATTTGTACAGCGATGTCGTAGTATTCCATAGGCCCACTGTTACTCTGGAAGACCGCATTATTGCCAGCATTATGTGACCACTTTGTCGATCAGACCTACCCAGGTGTTAAATATTTGTTCCCTAATGGCGATGCTGTGTTTCAAGGTGACACTGCCCCTGCACGCATCGTCCAGGAATGGTTTTGTGAGCACGAGGATAAATTGTCGCATGTCCCTTGGCCACCAAACGCACCAGATCTCAGTATTCTTCAACCTTTGTAGTCTTTTTTTGTAGAGGTAGGTGCGCCATCGCTATCCATCTCCATCACCCTTACCTGAACTTCCACTATTTTGCAGGCAGAATGGTACAACAATCCCTTGAAAACCAAACAGGACCCGTATTCATCCATTCCGAGGCGACTAGAAGTCGTTGACAACGGTTTTCCATGCCGTATTAGACGTGGTAATGTGCTGTTTTTGGTATTTACATATTTTTGTCCATTGTAGACAAAACTATTAGAATAGTGACCCAACATATAATCAAGGATATTGCCGCCAAATACCAGGCAAGGTTCAGATACGGAATATCTGGAAAGGATTTACATTTTGCGTTATTTGGCTTACAAGAGAGTGAAACGTCCCAAGAAACTAGGTCAGAACCGGTGGATAAAAAGTTATTAATTTAATTCCGGTAAAAATATATGAATGCCCTGATGGTTTTTTATATGTATTCAGAGTAAGGCCGATGATTTGCGACATATGTGACTGCAAAATAAATTGTTTTGTTGTAATTTTCTTTCTCTTCTCTAAGGATTTACGCGGAGTGTTTTATATCCGGCTCATTTATGGGAAGCGGTTCTTCTCAGCTAAAATGCTAGATGGCTGGAATTGAGGCAGAAGGGATGGCAATCAGGAACAGGACTCGCAGTTCTGGTATTCGCATCACAATTAAAAGACTCACTGAATGATGGGGTGGGAAGTGGGAGTCTGGCTTTATATTAACTTATTTCTGCATCAGTATTATCTGTCGCAGTTCACAAAATTATAATTTTATGCACAGAAGCGCTTATATGTATGTATGTATTTATGAATGTATTTATTAATGTATATATGTACGAGTTGTTTATGAATGTATTAATGTATATATGTACGAGTTGTTTATGAATGTTTATCATGTACATAATTTGATGTAAGTAAGAGCGCATGTGAATGTAAGTAGGTATGTACGTATGTAGATGTATATGACTGTATATGATGTACATCTGTGTACGTGTGGTGTTGTGTGGCACGTGTGTGGGAAGATATTCTTTCCTGTAGATAAGGGAAGAGTGAAAGAGCTGCGATGTAGTCAAGTTGGAGGTTCACGGATGGCCATCTTCACCAACGCTGACAGATGTGATATGCCTATGAATCATGTCGTACTTATCGAGATAAGCCAAGGTGAAGTGGATGTAGTGGACTGACAAGTATTTTACGTTAACATTACCTTTGATTCGTATTTATTTTCCTTGATATACAATTCGTTGCATTTACTGCTTGTCACTAAAGCTGTTGTTAGCTTTCTAGCTGGACATGTTGCGTACTGCACTGAGTCACTTCCGACACTCATGTTGTTGTGTGGAAGGAGGGTAGTCTGCCCACGGGAAGACAAAAGTGTGTAAGTCTGCAGGCTCCCGTAGCCGTTTCACTGAAGGTATAATCTGCTGGGTTGTTCGGGCACGTCATACTTCTTCTATACAATCGACGTTTCGAATCCTCTGCTGGGATCCTCTTCAGGATTTTGTCGTGTCCACGGTTGACTCAGCACTGTAAAAGACCAGTCTCAAGTACTCTCTTAGAGACGGATTTTTCACGTGCTTACGGTGGAGAAATGGAATTACTGGGTGAAATTCCTGTGGCTACCATTGGTGGGCCATCGACATTGGATAATAAGAGAAGTTTCCCGCGCTAATGCTCATGAGATGGCGTTCGTTATTGACTAAAATGGTAACCACAAGAGTTTAAGCCAATAACCTCACTTTCTCAGCATTATCGCACGAACTTACACTTACGATAGAATGACCTATGGCAGCTGCAGGAATTTTACCAAATAATCCCATCCCCAACATAAACGAAGGAAAATTCCCAATCATTAGAGAACGCGACACTGATCTTTGATGTTTTCAGTCAACCGTGGATACCACAAGACACTGAAGAAGATTCCAGCAGAGGATCGAATCGCCGATTGCGTAGAAGAAATATGACTTGACATAACAATCCAGAAGATTGTTACGTTCAAATGTAATTTGGTGTCTTGACGTGCCTAAGGAAACCCAAAGGACAGCGATTATTCCTGTCAACGATGGAAAACTAGAAGGAAAAGAAATCTTATTGTGGCAATGTTTTTTTACGGTGGTAGGAGGGAATTTCGTGAATACACGTTTATTGGTAGACACATTAACCTGACTGAGCCGTGTTCTCCGTGCCAGAACGGATGGGCCTGCTCCACGCCAGCAATTCCTATTGTCGTCAAGTAACGTAGATGTGATGATGATCTCTGTAGAAAATAGAAATCGATCGTCTAAAAATAAAAAGTAACAACTCATATGCGACCACGACTGTGTTTACTAAATAAGACTGCTGAATAAGTTTATCGCCCGACGGAAAGACCAAGAAAAGTACGTACAAGCACCAGTTTTCTGCCCTAAGTGCAAGATGAGTGCAACTACCTGTCTCTACGAATTAATTCAAAAAGACGAAACTCTGACGTGAAACAAATAATTTCAAATAATTTCGCGGTCCCTTAGTCATAACGTACGCATATGTGACCCTTGCCTGCCATTCCTCTGATACTTAGCTGCAGAGGATGGCTGCTGTAGTGGCTGAGAATTCCAAGTTCAAGCCTGGCATTCACGAACAGCTCTAAAGCGAAGACAAGTCTCTCTCTGCGGCACTAAAGTATACCTCTCCTTGAACGTCTAAGACGAAGTGTACTATACAGTATCCTGAGAAGTAGGGTCCTTTCTCTCCTCCACAAAATCTAGCCGGCTGTGGTAGCGCCAGAATCTCAGTAGCGAACAGCAGTATACTTTCCGATTTCTGACCAATGTATAGTATATAACGGTTGCAACAATTTCCTTTCTCATAACGAAACTGCGGTGTTTAACCAATACTGCTCAGCTTTCTCTTGCCGTGGGGCAATAGACAGAAATTCTGTTCCACTCTACATGTGGTTTCAAGTTTTGTCCAATGGAAACGGTAGCACATCCACACTTGCCAGCCTCCAACACCGCTACAAAATTAACTATAATGAGCCAACCATGGACCACCTTAAAAAATTTAAACATCTACACCTGCAGTCCCCTCTGGCTCCCAACCGCTACGTGCCATGCATCATGGTTTCCTCATCTCTTTGCAGACCTTACCGTTTGTAAAGGACATTTGTTTAAATTCCTCACACACTAAAGGTTTACAATGTACTACCTTGGTCTGCCGTTCGCACGGCGACATCAGGGGACTCAGCATCTGCCGAAAAACTGCGCTCAGTTCTCCGGATATACCTTACTGAATGCTGGCTTTCAAAAGAAATATTCTTATGGCATATGTATCATGCTCCACTTGGAGCTCTGTGCGTTTACAAAGCTGGCTGGATCTCAAATTGCAGAAAAATACTACAACGCCTCAGTACTGTACAGAATTAAACGAAACTTACTTTTGCAATCATTGGTGATAGATTTAATTGTACGCATTCTTTCCTGTAGCATTAGTATTCAAATGGACTGCTTATCCTCATCTGAGTAATGGTTTATTAATAAGGTCAAAGAGTAGCTTTGGAAAAGCTCTCCATTAACACAATATTATCCCTTTCCCAACACTACACAGGTCATTGACAACATCACATTTACAAATTAAACGCCTCTCAGCCATTGCTTTTGGGAATGTATTTTACATAAAAGCTCGCTTTACAACTATAAATAATTACTCAATTAATGAACTGAAAACAACACCACTATATAAGCAGGAGCTCATTGTAATCAAGTTGTCGGTTCACGTAAAAGAAGTGGCACAGGAAATGCTCAGGAGGTACAGTTAGTCTGTAAACTGAGAAGCCAGCAGCACTAGTGGAAGCGGAAGTCGCCTTTCCTGGAAGAACGCTACGTCGACCACACAGTGTGCTGAGATTTGCGTAGAATCCGTCCGTATGCGTTTTTCGTGTCGGTGTTATTAGTAGCGCACACCCTTGAGGCGTGTGTGAATTGCGTCGCCAGTGATCCACAAAACGAAATGTGGAACGGTTGGTATAGCTTTGTGTGACAGCTTGCAGTAACTCCTCTTGACGTGGTGGAGTACGGAGAGTCGGGACTTCGCCAACACCATCTGCAGTTTGCTTACCTAGGAAGGAGATAAGTGCATGTCAACAATTCGGCGAACTGACTTACCTTTAAAACACTGTTTTTAATAATTTGCCATGTTTTCATTCCCCTCAATGTGTGAACTCTGTTAATGCTGGATATAAAGTGAATTAGATCTGTTTTGTAAGAAATCAAATGCAGTTTAATTCAGTACTGACAACATTTTCACTGGTAGCCACGATTTTTGAATTATCAAAAAAAAAAAAATGCCCTTTAAATGTTCCCTCACCCCAACGCACACAGCTTACCGGTTAGGTTTTAGGTATGTTACTCGTGGCACTCCCTGCAACCACTGTACATAAATTTGTGAATACAAGTATTTTTTCACCTTTTCTAACTTTTTGTGGCCTGCGTTGGCTGGGACAGATGTGTAAGAGGTCCGCCAGCCGTAAGAGTAAAGCGGCGGTCGGAGGCAGAGTCCGGCCCTGGCCCGTCAGCGGTACGGAATGCACTGACGCGCAATCTCAAAGCGTAGCGACAGCGACTTCAAGACGAATTTGTTCACTATTTAGAAATGATGTTTAGGCCTTACGATTTCATCACTCTTCTTCCTCTCATAACAAAGTTGATATAGTGCTTTCGACCGTGTCTTATATTCCCGGTAAACACAACTTACGATATATTCTGCTGCCTTGTGCATTGGGCTTTACATTGCAAATTTAGCTACCAAAGGGTAGGGATACTTGAAACTCACTGCTGGTATTTTTTATGCAGCTTGTACGATAGAGCGAAGAAACCCTAGTGGACACGTAGTATAATGTTAGGGACTAATGGTCGCGTGGTAACTAAAACAGAAATCTCCCTACTAATACACTCCTGGAAATGGAAAAAAGAACACATTGACACAGGTGTGTCAGACCCACCATACTTCCTCCGGACACTGCGAGAGGGCTGTACAAGCAATGATCACACGCACGGCACAGCGGACACACCAGGAACCGCGGTGTTGGCCGTCGAATGGCGCTAGCTGCGCAGCATTTGTGCACCGCCGCCGTCAGTGTCAGCCAGTTTGCCGTGGCATACGGAGCTCCATCGCAGTCTTTAACACTGGTAGCATGTCGCGACAGCGTGGACGTGAACCGTATGTGCAGTTGACGGACTTTGAGCGAGGGCGTATAGTGGGCATGCGGGAGGCCGGGTGGACGTACCGCCGAATTGCTCAACACGTGGGGCGTGAGGTCTCCACAGTACATCGATGTTGTCGCCAGTGGTCGGCGGAAGGTGCACGTGCCCGTCGACCTGGGACCGGACCGCAGCGACGCACGGATGCACGCCAAGACCGTAGGATCCTACGCAGTGCCGTAGGGGACCGCACCGCCACTTCCCAGCAAATTAGGGACACTGTTGCTCCTGGGGTATCGGCGAGGACCATTCGCAACCGTCTCCATGAAGCTGGGCTACGGTCCCGCACACCGTTAGGCCGTCTTCCACTCACGCCCCAACATCGTGCAGCCCGCCTCCAGTGGTGTCGCGACAGGCGTGAATGGAGGGACGAATGGAGACGTGTCGTCTTCAGCGATGAGAGTCGCTTCTGCCTTGGTGCCAATGATGGTCGTATGCGTGTTTGGCGCCGTGCAGGTGAGCGCCACAATCAGGACTGCATACGACCGAGGCACACAGGGCCAACACCCGGCATCATGGTGTGGGGAGCGATCTCCTACACTGGCCGTACACCACTGGTGATCGTCGAGGGGACACTGAATAGTGCACGGTACATCCAAACCGTCATCGAACCCATCGTTCTACCATTCCTAGACCGGCAAGGGAACTTGCTGTTCCAACAGGACAATGCACGTCCGCATGTATCCCGTGCCATCCAACGTGCTCTAGAAGGTGTAAGACAACTACCCTGGCCAGCAAGATCTCCTGATCTGTCCCCCATTGAGCATGTTTGGGACTGGATGAAGCGTCGTCTCACGCGGTCTGTACGTCCAGCACGAATGCTGGTCCAACTGAGGCGCCAGGTGGAGATGGCATAGCAAGCCGTTCCACAGGACTACATCCAGCATCTCTACGATCGTCTCCATGGGAGAATAGCAGCCTGCATTGCTGCGAAAGGTGGATATACACTGTACTAGTGCCGACATTGTGCATGCTCTGTTGCCTGTGTCTATGTGCCTGTGGTTCTGTCAGTGTGATCATGTGATGTATCTGACCCCAGAAATGTGTCAATAAAGTTTCCCCTTCCTGGGACAATGAATTCACGGTGTTCTTGTTTCAATTTCCAGGAGTGTAGTTCAACAAAAATACAATTGAGGAAGCGACGCTAAAGACTATAAAATACGTTAATGATCAAGTATTTCTGGCGAAATAAGAAGAGGAGTTGCAGCAAATATCGAAGTACACTAGTCCGCATCTCGTGGTCGTGCGGTAGCGTTCTCACTTCCCACACCCGGGTTCCCGGGTTCGATTCCCGGCAGGGTCAGGGATTTTCTCTGCCTCGTGATGACTGGGTGTTGTGTGATGTCCTTAGGTTAGTTAAGTTTAAGTAGTTCTAAGTTCTAGGGGACTGATGACCATAGTTGTTAAGTCCCATAGTGCTCAGAGCCTTTTGAACGATTTTTTTTGAAGTACATTACCAGAAGTGACGAAGAATATGGAATGAAGATAAATACATTCCACACATTCTACTACGGAGACAAAGGTAGATGAAGAAAATCCTTCACACATCTGGGAAGTTTAATGCCGTGGATCGGAAACTGTACTGATGATACATATAACAACCAGAAACACCGAGCGAGGTGGCGCAGTGGTTAGACACTGGACTCGCATTCGGGAGGACGACGGTTCAATCCCGCGTCCGGCCCTCCTGATTTAGGTTTTCCGTGATTTCCCTAAATCACTCCAGGCAAATGCTGGGATGGTTCCTCTGAAAGGGCACGGCCGACTTCCTTCCCCATCCTTTCCTAATCGGATGAGACCGATGACCACGCTGTCTGGTCTCCTTCCCCAAAAGAACCAACCAACCAACCAACCAACAACCAGAAAAATTACTTTGAAGCTGTAGAAAAGGTTTCCTAAGTGTTATATCTGAACAGCAGTGCTATACAGCAATGAGTGAATCATGGACATTTGAAGAAAAAGAGGAAACATATTTAGAAAGCTTTGAAATCTGGCTATGGAGGGCAATGCTTAAGGTGAAGTGGTCTGATAGACTTCTGAATGAAAAAGTAATGGGTATAACAGGGAAGACAGATCATGTGACGTAATCAAAAACATGAAAAAATGGTTGGCTGACGATTTTATCTGCATCAAAGAATTACAGAGCGAGAAGTGTAAGAATGAGAGGAACAGGTAGGAAGAGAACTGCACTGATCGATGAGATCAGATATAGACAAACATATAAATACATGAGGGAAGATGCTGATAAGAAGACACAATGGAGAGCCTCCAACTGAAACCTGTAATGATGTACGTACACTAAAGAAGAAGAAGAAGAAGACTGAAACTACTTGAAATCTTAGCCAGCCAAACACTAGTCTGCTCCCTGCCACTACCCTCCACACTTACAAATTCTTCTGCACTAATTTTCCATATATATGCACTCGTTTAAGACTCTCTAAGACCTTGAACGATATACACTCTACCGTACCTTCCACATCTGTTTACCCATCGCCCCATAGGTCATCAAATTTCTCCATTGCTCACAGACGCTAAATACCTATTTATATCCTATACTACCTGTAAACCTTAATCACCCCACTGTTTATCCTGTAAGTCACTAATGTGATATACAGCAGCACACTCCATCAGTCCTACAACTGCACATGCTCCAAGTATTCTGCCAACGAAACTTAAACCGGCATCCTTTCCGAGACAATGACAAGGGCCACTATAGTTCAACCTCTTATTCTAACTTTTCTGTTCTTTTTCTACCTAATCCCATTCCTGTACTCCCCAATCCAACATTCATCACACCTTTCCTCACCATACCATAGCCTAGTCTGCACTGCATTTCCTGTTTCTGTTTCCTCACATTCAGTCCCCCATCTACACTCATGTTATCACATTAAAACCACCCCGCCCCCACTCTCCATTCCTTTTCTATATCGACGCCGCATAACGCTGCAGAATCTTCAAATATCTCTCTTATTAATCAACAATTTCTCAGCATAGATCCTCCCAATTTCACTGAATGGACAATGTTTCCTTTCAGGATATTCCCCCCTTTCTGCGCTGTGGTTCTCTTTTAATACCATCAGTGCATATCGTCTTATTAAAAATTCTAAATGTGTAATGTTTCAATTATATTGTTTCGATCTGTGTTTTGAAACCATTTGGTTGAAAAGCAGAATATCAGTAGCACTGACTGTCCTCTTGCTGCCCGTAGGGGACATGGAAAATGAAGCAACTACGAAGAGGATAAAATTATTAAAATAGGGCTAGTATTATAAGCTGTCACTGATTCGAGCCTTCGAACTTCCGCCATGTTTTATTATTTAATTTAAGTTTTTGCTGGTCTATCCCGATAATCACAGCACATGTATTAACGAGCAAACTTTTCGAAAGAGGTGTCATGTTTCTGAGCCCCAAAGACTGTCCGATAATTTTCTCAATGTGGTCATTCTAAAGCAGCCGTTTCATTTCATTTGTTTTAGTAATTCTTTGGTTTGGCGCCATAAAAAATCTTGTGAAATTATTACTTACGGGAAATTTTTTTAACAATCTGTTTTTCCTGTCCTTCATCCTGTCTTACGTGTAAGCAGTATTTAGGATTTAGATAGACTATGTGATTTAACTTTAAGGCTTGGCGCCCTACCTATGGTGACTCATAGGTTCAAAATGTAGGAGGGACGTCGTGTACACCACTGTCTGGGAATCATATAAATTTGGTTGTTGGTGTTACCATATTTTAACTACAGTGAAAGAAAGAAAGTTAGTACACCTGGTAAACGACGTCGATTTTAATACGATGATGGCATATGCCACCTGGGGTATAGTATATACTGATAATGGTTTCAGCGTCATCCACCAATACGAAGCGTAATGGCATAGCTACTAGAGCGCTATCTGTCTTTGCCCTTTAATAAGGAATGCACGTAGCCAGAGGGCTCAGTGTGGTGTAAACGTGGAAAGCAAGCAGTCAGCTACACTCCTGGAAATTGAAATAAGAACACCGTGAATTCATTGTCCCAGGAAGGGGAAACTTTATTGACACATTCCTGGGGTCAGATACATCACATGATCACACTGACAGAACCACAGGCACATAGACACAGGCAACAGAGCATGCACAATGTCGGCACTAGTACAGTGTATATCCACCTTTCGCAGCAATGTAGGCTGCTATTCTCCCATGGAGACGATCGTAGAGATGCTGGATGTAGTCCTGTGCAACGGCTTGCCATGCCATTTCCACCTGGCGCCTCAGTTGGACCAGCATTCGTGCTGGACGTGCAGACCGCGTGAGACAACGCTTCATCCAGTCCCAAACATGCTCAATGGGGGACAGATCCGGAGATCTTGCTGGCCAGGGTAGTTGACTTACACCTTCTAGAGCACGTTGGGTGGCACGGGATACATGCGGACGTGCATTGTCCTGTTGGAACAGCAAGTTCCCTTGCCGGTCTAGGAATGGTAGAACGATGGGTTCGATGACGGTTTGGATGTACCGTGCACTATTCAGTGTCCCCTCGACGATCACCAGTGGTGTACGGCCAGTGTAGGAGATCGCTCCCCACACCATGATGCCGGGTGTTGGCCCTGTGTGCCTCGGTCGTATGCAGTCCTGATTGTGGCGCTCACCTGCACGGCGCCAAACACGCATACGACCATCATTGGCACCAAGGCAGAAGCGACTCTCATCGCTGAAGACGACACGTCTCCATTCGTCCCTCCATTCACGCCTGTCGCGACACCACTGGAGGCGGGCTGCACGATGTTGGGGCGTGAGCGGAAGACGGCCTAACGGTGTGCGGGACCGTAGCCCAGCTTGATGGAGACGGTTGCGAATGGTCCTCGCCGATACCCCAGGAGCAACAGTGTCCCTAATTTGCTGGGAAGTGGCGGTGCGATCCCCTACGGCACTGCGTAGGATCCTACGGTCTTGGCGTGCATCCGTGCGTCGCTGCGGTCCGGTCCCAGGTCGACGGGCACGTGCACCTTCCGCCGACCAATGGCGACAACATCGATGTACTGTGGAGACCTCACGCCCCACGTGTTGAGCAATTCGGCGGTACGTCCACCCGGCCTCCCGCATGCCCACTATACGCCCTCGCTCAAAGTCCGTCAACTGCACATACGGTTCACGTCCACGCTGTCGCGGCATGCTACCAGTGTTAAAGACTGCGATGAAGCTCCGTATGCCACGGCAAACTGGCTGACACTGACGGCGGCGGTGCACAAATGCTGCGCAGCTAGCGCCATTCGACGGCCAACACCGCGGTTCCTGGTGTGTCCGCTGTGCCGTGCGTGTGATCATTGCTTGTACAGCCCTCTCGCAGTGTCCGGAGCAAGTATGGTGGGTCTGAAACACCGGTGTCAATGTGTTCTTTTTTCCATTTCCAGGAGTGTATGTCACGGAGATGCACTCGTGCTTTGTACATCCAACTGGGCGAGTTTGGAATGGGTCAAATTGTGGCGTTTCGAGTGACGGGATGGTCCTTTCGGAGAACTGCAAAACAAGTTGGGTGCAGAGTGTCATTTCTGCAACGGTGCTGGGACCTGTGGTCACTGAACAATCTCACAACGGCACACAAGACTGCAGACATCAGTGCAGACAGATGGCCGCCAGAATCGTTTTATTGTAAGGGCAGCAGTGGCAGATCGTACAGCTGCGACGGAATAGATATGATGCCTTGTGAGCCCAGACGTGTCAACGCGAACTGTTGCGAACCGGTTATTAGCAGTGGGATAACGGGCACGCAGACCTCTAGCCCGTCTTCCACTCACGCCACAGCATCGACGTGCAAGGTTCAACTGGTGCTGACGGAGCATCACTTGGAAGATACAATGGCACCCTGTCGTGTTCAGGGAAGAAAGCAGATTCTGACGACACTAAAGTGATGCTCATTTGTGCATACAACATAGGTCCAGTGTGCGCTGTCTCATAAAATGCATTCGTCCAAGACAAACCGGTCCCATCCCAGGGCTCATGGTCTGGGGCGCGATAAGCTATAACTCTCGTTCACCCTAGTGTTTTGGAGGAGACACTAACCAGCGCTCGGTACGTACAGAATTTTGTTAGACCTGTTCTTTTCCTGTTCTTGCGACCAGAAGGCCATGTGTTGTTCGAATAAGATAATGCTCGCCTGTGAAACTCAACGTGTTCTGCAAGACGTGCAGCGACCTCCCCAGGCGGCACGAATACCAGGCTTGTCTCCATCGAACACATGTCGGATATACGGCTCTTACACAATTCAGTGAACAAGTCGAGCAGGCTTAGAATAACATATGTTCGTCATCCGTACGAACGACTCGATGCCTGCAATGCTTCCCGTAGAGTCTATACCACGTAGCTAATACAGGTGTCGATACCTGGTATCATAGAACATTGTGCTATTGATCTGAAAATGTGATCATTTAATGTACTCCTCATGCACTGTTAAAACAAATTTTTTTTGAATGAATTAGATATCTTCAAAAGGATATACTAATTTTTCTCTGGCAGCATGTTTGTGTATTGTACCCTTTGCAGTGCTGATTTGAGGGTAATCCAGCATTTACACTACTGGCCATTAAAACTGCTACACCACGAAGATGACGTGCTACAGAATTAAAATTCAGCCGACAGGAAGAAGATGCAAATGATTAGCGTTTCAGAGCATTCACACAAGGTTGGCGCCGGTGGCGACACCTACAACGTGCTTACATGAGGAAAGTTTCCAACCGATTTCTCATACACAAACAGCAGTTGAGAGGCGTTGCCCGGTGAAACGTTGTTGTGATGTCTCGTGTAAGGAGGATAAATGCGTACCATCACGTTTCCGACTTTGATAAAGGTCGGATTGTAGCCTATCACGATTGCGGTTTATCGTATCGCGACATTGCTGCTCTGGTCAAGATCCAATGACTGTTAGCGGAATATGGAATCGGTGGGCTCAGCAGGGTAATACGGAATGCCGTGCTAGATCCCAACGGCATCGTATCACTAGCAGTCGAGATGACAGGCATCTTATCCGCATGGCTGTAACGGATCGTGCAGCCACGTCTCGATCCCTGAGCCGTTTGCAAGACAACAACCATCTACACGAACAGTTCGACGACGTTTGCAGCAGCATGGACTATCAGCTCGGAGACCATGGCTGCGGTTACCCTTGACGCTGCATCACAGACGAGAGAGCCTGCGATGGTGTACTCAACGACGAACCTGGGTTCTCGAACGGCAAAACGTCTTTTTTTCGGATGAATCCACGTTCTGTTAACAGCATCATGATGGTCGCATACGTGTTTGGCGACATCGCGGTGAACGCACATTGGGAGCGTGTATTCGTCATCACCATACTGGCGTATCACCCGGCGTGATGGTATGGGGTACCATTGGTTACACGTCTCGGGTATTTCATGTTCGCATTGACGGCACTTTGAACAGTGGACGTTACATTTCAGATGTGTTACAACCCGTGGCTCTACCCTTCACTCGATCCTTGCGAAACACTACATTTAAGCAGGATAATGCACGATCGCATGTTGCAGGTCCTGTACGGGCCTTTCTGGATGCAGAAAATGTTCGACTGCTGCACTTTCTCCAGATCTGTCACCAATTGAAAACGTCTGATCAACGGTGGCAGAAATGCTGGCTCGTCGCAATACGCCAGTCACTACTCTTGATGAACTGTGGTATCGTGTTGAAGCTGCATGTGCAGCTGTACCTTTACATGCCATCCAAGCTCTGTTTGAATCGATGCCCAGGCGTATCAAGGCCGTAATTAAAGCCAGAGGTGGTTGTTCTGGGTACTGATTTCTCAGGATTTATGCACCCAAATTGCGTGAAAATGTAATGACATGTCAGTTCTAGTATAATATATTTGTCCAATGAATACCCGTTTATCATCTGCATTTCTTCTTGGTATAGCAATTTTAATGGCCAGTAGTGTATTTCAGCGAATCAGAGAAACGCCTAAAATCGCACTCAGGCTGGGCAGTGTACGAAAACTACTATTGTTAAAAAGCCGCGCCTTCAGCATAGACGGCACGGGCTCACAGGCTACGTTCATTTGCTAAACCGATATAGTTCGGCCTCATCTTGCTTTACCGCAAGCTATCGAACTGCGCTTTAAGCTATACCAGTAAGTCTAAATGGTTTTTAAAGAGCAAATACTAATAAAATAAAGAGATATTACAGCGAGCCCTTAATACACACACCGGGTGACACGTTCCTTGGGTGATGAGCAGTGGTAGGGGAAGGGAGCTGGAAGCAGCGGGTGGGAGTGTGGGATCCTCGAGGGATTTGAAGGTCACGCAGCACTCGCAGTAATGCGGTGACACTGATGGCACGCCACATTTCCTCCATCTTGCATCTCTCGCACGCCACCCTCTCACGGGGGGAAAAAAATTAAGAGCCTCGCCCTCGGCTACCACTCGGGCAGCTGATGTGGCGCAGTCGGTGCTGGACGTTGTAAACAACATTTTCCGGCCTGGCGCCGGTTCTTCAGCCCGCCGCTTTAATTCTGGGAACGACGGCTTTTTCCAGCTCGTCTGTCTCGCCGAGCCGCGGCGCGTCGCGTCCATCGATTAACGTTGGATGGCGGCCGGGGGGGGGGGGGGGGGGGGCGGGGCTCTGGCCACCAGGCCGTTAAATCCACGCCGCGCGGATCCGGGAGCGGCCGTCTTCATGTGGCGGCCGTTATGGCGCGCTAAATGGGCTCGTATTTTGTGGGCAAACTAGCTGGCAGGCAATCGGAATTACATGAGGAGGAAAAGCGACAGGGGAAAAAAAAAGAAAGAACCGTCTTCATCGCAGGTCAGCGTCGCTGTGAGGAGAGCGTTTGTGTTCAAAATGACTAAGGAGAGAAATGCAGGATCAGTTTCTTTAAAAAAAAGCATATTGATTGTTTCACGTCGTACGTGAGCTCGTAACTCTACTGCAGCCCAGGTATTCGCCATTGCTGGCTGATATGTGGAGGACAAGAGTTCAGTTCCCGTTACAGCAGGGCGTAATTATTGCGAAACTCAATTTTCCCTCTGTCAAAACGCAAATGGAATATCAAAGAAATGATGTTATTACCATTACGTAAGTACAGTGGGCTCACCGAATGAACAGGGTGTTCAAAAAGAAGTTTAGAGTACTTTGAGAGGTGGTGGTAGTCATCGAAACAAGAAAAATAAGTCCAATAAATGGGGGTTCGAAAATACATACTTTCTCAGGTAAGTCCAATAAATATGGGTACTTTCTGCGATAAACAAGTGTTGGCAGGAGGTGTTCTACATGACGTCCATTAATGCAATGCACCTCCTATCTGTGACGTAAGGAATGATGCATTTCCGGTTGTTGTACCTGCTGGCACGTATAGAGGACGCTGCCCTGTATTGTCCTCGTTCATCGATTGGCGTGCCGTAGACCAATTCTTTCATGAGTCCCCAAAACCATAAATCTAGGGGATTCAGGTTTGGGGATCGAGCAGGCCAAGGTATGCAGCCCCTGCGAAGTGTTTGCGCCAGATGCTCGCGCATATTGTGAAGAAAGCGTGCTAGTGCGCCTGCATGTGTGAACCACATTGATATTTGTTGCTGCAATGGTACACCTTCAGCAAGGTAGGTTATACATTAACGATTAAGTCGAAATAATGCCCTCCTCCCCTCCCCGAGTTAACCTTTGTGGTTGCATGTATGGCCCTATTAATCTGTCGCCAAGTAAGCCTCCCCAAATATTGATTGAGAATCGACATTGGTACCCTGTTTCCTGAATTGCTTGATGGTTTACATTTGCCCATAAATGTGGGTTATGGAAATTCGCAACACCGTCACTTATGAACCCTGACTCTTCAATGAATAAAATATTGGATGTGAGCAGTGGATCTGCGGCACAGTCTGCAACAGCTATTTACAGAACCGCCATCTACCTTGAAGATCCTATGGCCTTATAGCCTGAACGCGATGTAGATGACATGGGTACAGCATTGTTCATGAGATAGCGCCCCCACCTCTCCCCCCCCCCTCGACCTTCGCAAAATAGGAAGGCCTTCTGCAGCTACTACTTCAAATGGTTCAAATGGCTCTGAGCACTATGGGACTTAAATACTGTGGTCATCAGTCCCCTAGAACTTAGAACTACTTAAACCTAACTAACCTAAGGACATCACACACATCCATGCCCGAGGCTGGATTCGAACCTGCGACCGTAGCGGCCACGCGGTTCCAGACTGTAGCGCCTAGAACCGCACGTCCACACCGGCCGTCTGCAGCTACTAGTCGTCGCTCACTGGTCCCAGGGGATTGTTCCTCCAAACGTAGCGCACACTCCTCCATGTCAGGCGTACGCGGCCTTCCACTGTCAGTCTACCGAGCTGCAGGGGTACCTGTGTCCCTCAGACGCTGAAAAAGTGAGCCGAACAGCTTATAAGAGGGCACTCTGGGCTGTGGATTTTTTTCAGCGTAGATGCCACGGGCTCAGAGGCTACGCCCATTTGATAAACCATAGCAGAATATCAGATCCGCCATTTCACTTGTCGAGTAGTAGGCTTCCCTTGCTAACAGTAAACACATAAGTGAATCCGCATTCGGGAGAAGGTAAAACAGCATTATACGTACATAGGGTTGACAGAACTGTCTAATGAGGCAAGCAAACACGACGGAAACTAAAGTCGCCTGCAACACGATTCGAGCCACACAACTGACTGCATACTATCCGATCGACGTTGCTGTGACTAAGACATAATAATACCTTGTCGACACATTTGACGGAGCGCCAATGAAACAACTGTGCTGATATTCGTGACCAAACATCGCACGACCCTTCCTATAAACACGTCTTTATCTTGGAAAGCATGCGTTTCCATACCCATGTTTATTGGACTTATTTTTCTTGTTTCGATGAGTACTACCACCTCTCAAAGTATTCTACACTTTTTTTAACACCCTGACCAAAAGTATCTGGCCATCTATTAGTGAACGTTAAGATAGAGCGTGTCTGCCCTTGGCCTTTATGAGAGCTAGAACTCTGCTGAGGACACGTTTCTAAATGTCTGTGGAGGAAAGACAGTACAGTCTTCCTCATGAGCCGAAACCAGGGAAGCTGACGTAGGACGCAGCGGCCTGGAGCGAAGTCGACGTTCTAACCCATCCCAAAGGTCTTGTGTTGGGCTCAGATCGGGACTCTAGGTAGGATAGCCTATTTCAGAAATGTCCCTATCCACAAACCACTACCTCATAGCTGGTGTTAACATCCATCTGCATACAGAATTTTCTCAACCGCAATAAGGAGTCAGGCCCGAACCACGAAAAACACACCCACACCGCAAGACAACATGCTCCGTGTTTCACTGTTGGCACTACACATGATGGCAGGAAACAGTCTACAGTCCTAGACCAAACCAAATTCTTCCATCGGATTGCCACCAGGTACAGCATGATTAATTACTATAAATCACTATTTTCTAGCGTCGCTCTATATACCACCTCAAGCATCAATTAGCACTGCCTACGATGTGTGTGGCTCATGAGGAGCTGCTCCAACATTGTACCCCATTTTTTTAATTCCCTGTGCACAGTCATTGTGGTAGCTGGAATACTGATAGCACTTTGGAAGTCGCGAGTGTTTCTTTCTGCGACTGGGCTATTTGGACCCTTTGGATCAAATGCTGTATATGCAGGGAAAATTCATTCGTTTGCATGGAAACGAAACTGCACTGTAAATATATATGTAGATGTCTGTTAAGGGAAGTGAGATGTTGATGATGTAGAAAGATGCTGGAAATGTAAGGGACTGAAAAGAAAATGAAAAGCTTCCGTGCAATATCGCAGTATCGGCGAGTAAAGGATTATGTCAGAGGACAGTCTGGTAGGAAGTGTGCTAAGACATCAGAGAATGACTTATGTGCTGACCATTAATGAGCAAAAACTATGGGGTGAAGACAGAGATAGGACTACATCTCGAAAATAGTTTAGGAGGTTGAGTGTTAGTTCTAGCCTGAGAATAGATTGGTGCAGAGGAGCAAGTCGTGGCGCGTCTCTAAACCAGTCGGAACAGTGATAAACTATAAAAAGAAAGGACAGACGCGGGAGAGCGACTGAAGAGAGAATGAAGGGAAAGTTTCAGGTATGGTTTGGAAAAGCTATCATTAAGAGTTGGAAACGACGGGGGCTTCCATACTGGCGTCTGACGACTTCATTGGCAGTAGATGATACAGCAATTCATAGTCTTCACGTTTTCCGCTGGAACTGTTGATGGTGCTTTGTTTGCTCCCGCTAGCAGTCAGCTGTGCATTTCTGTTCAAATGGTTCAAATGGCTCTGATCACTATGGGACTTAACTACTACGGTCATCAGTCCCCTAGAACGTAGAACTACTTAAACCTAACTCACCTAAGGACAGCACACAACACCCAGCCATCACGAGGCAGAGAAAATCCCTGACCCCGCCGGGAATCGAACCCGGAAACCCGGGCGCATTTCTGTACTCATATGTCTACACTCATAATTTTCATGGTTTCGAAGCACATGATGGTGTCTAAACGATTGAGTATCATTCTGTATTTGTCAAGGCAAGTTACTTTTATGTGTTACGATACTGGAAGCACTACTTTTTTAAAGGGAGGACAAATAATCTTTCATTAAAGCAAGGAGAGAAGACTATAGGTGTAATGACGGAAATTTATATTCACAGATAAATTTCATTGTGATGGGCGACTGGAGTTCGATAGTACGAAAAGGAAGAGAAGAAAACGGTAGGACAAGCTCGTTCAAAATGGTTCAAATGGCTATGAGCACTATGGGACTTAACTTCTGAGGTCTTCAGCCCCCTAGAACGTACAACTACTTAAACCTAACTAAGCTATGGGCGCCACACACATCCATGTCCGAGGCAGGATTCGAACCTGCGACAGTAGTGGTCGCCGTTTCCAGGCTGTAGTGCCTAGAACCGCTCGGCCACCCCGGCCGGCAGAACAAGTTGGTCAGGGGAAAAGGAATGAAAGAGAAAGCCACTGGTTATAATTTTAAACAAACCATGATTTAATCATCGATGACACTTTGTTTAAAAAACATGGAAGAAAAATGTATAAATGGAAGATATCTCGAGGCACAGTAAGCTTGCAGCAGAAAACATAATACATTTCGGAACGAGCTTTTAAACAGCAAAACATTTGCAAAGGGCAAACGTGGATTCTGACCATAAATTATAGGTTATGAGCTACAGAATAAAACGGAAGAAATTGTAGAAAGACAGATATTTAACGAAATGACATCTACATAAGTTCAAATGAACAGGAGATTGCTGAGAATTTCAAAGCGATTGACTAAAACAGAGATAAGGAACACAACAGAAGAACCCTTATCTATCGCGATCGCGACACAGTAGGTCGCGAAACAGGAGAGCATAAAAACCATCAACATCCTTTACTACTTCGGATCAAGTTCAAATTATTCGAATGGCTTTGGGCGATCTTCAGTGGTTCCACCTTGTACACCAGAGCAAAAATTGCACTCACACGACATTCCAAAGGAGGGTGATCAAGTTCTCTAGTATTGCTGGCCAATGATGGGTTGAACCGTCTTTTGGGTGTCAAAGGCTGTCAAGAACGTCGTCCTTTTGCTCATCGCATTGCAAACTTTCGTTTTAGGTCGCGAAATGTGTGGGAATCGAAGCGCCAAGGAAATGGGTGGTTTCAGTCGGACCTTTATGCATCCCATGAGGATTTTTCATTTCGATTCAGAACGGCGTTGTGTCTGAAATGTTTTTCTCGGCCACTCATAAGAAAACCGAGTGATTACAATGGTGGCCGTCGCGCTTCTGACTTCCATCGTAGAGGAGTAAGAACAAGGGGTTAAATTTGGGTAAGAGAGGTTGTGTTGACCTTCCTATGATGTTACACGTCTACGGTGGCCTGGCAGAATTGAGATGAAAGTTATAGTACCAATATGGTATCGTTAACCCACCTTACATTTCGCATGAACTTCCAAGCTGGGGCCTTTTTTTCACATGAGCCGACACCTTGCTGTTTGAAGCGCCGCCATACCCGACGATGACGTCACAGGGCGCCGAGCTTTTGCACAATTTCAAGGGAAGGTTATTGGCACCTTTGAACCAAATTTCAAATATGTCTTGCAATGAGCGGCATGGGGCTTCGAAGATGTGCCTTTCATTATGTTGTCAACCGAACACTTACTTATCATTCTGCTAATGGAAGAGCAAAGAAGTGGTTAAAAGTCACCTTTAAGTGATATTCTTCACGGATTTGCAGCCGGATCATGTCGTCGTCATGACACAATATTTCGGTGAACCAGCTGGCCGCCATCTTCAGGTGAGTTAATGCTCGTGCACTGCCTCGTCGGAACTGAATTCCAGCCATTTTTTTTTCTTTATTGTGATTTGAAACACCTTATACAAAGGCGGGCTGTCAGCAGCACAGTACGCCGCTCTTCAGCCTTGAGTTTGACAATACGTAGTACATATAGGTGGCACAGAGAATACAATCAAAATGGCGGGCAAAAAAATGTAGACACTAAAAAACAAAAAAAACATGGAGCCGTTCACACTGGACGAGAAACATCACGAACACTAGTTGACACGGCGCACATAACATGGATGATGGCAACGGCACACATGAACAGTGGTGGTGTGACGGCGAACAAACACTAAACACAAACGATGGCACACACACGAGACACTGATGGCGAAGATCTCTGGCGCGCGAATGTTCACTGAGTGTGTGCGAGTCCGGGGACCTGCCAAGAGAGGAGGAGGAGGAAGGGGAGTGGGAGAGGGAGAGGGGAGAGCAGAGACGCCAGGGGCATGGGAGATATGGGGAGGGAGGAAGGGGGAGGGGAAGCCTGGGGGAAGAGGGGTGGAGGGAGGGGACGGGGGAAAAGGAAAGAGAAGGGTGGGAGGGTGCCTAAAGGAAAGGACACAGGAAGTGGGGGGAGGATCAAAGTTGATAGGAGGGGTAGATGGAGGGGAGGAGGACATCATCAGGGAGGGGGAGCAGGCGGAAACCATCTTATTCCAGCCACAACGACGAAAACCTTTATGCACTACGGACAGAGCACCGCGCGTGCGCGAGATGATGGGTAGCGCCTCCTGGCGGCAAGTAGACACGCAGCGCTCCGGTGGGAGAGGACGGCAGAAACGATAAATCGCAACAGCACTAGTTAGAAGAATCCAATGATCGAAAAGACGACCATTGTTGTTTAATGTTGGACAAAATCGGATTCCATGTCTCACTTAGAGGAAAGCCTTTATCCCTGTTAATAATATTACTTGACAATCTAATTTCAATGGCTTCTTTAACAACACATTCCCAATAGCGAGAAGCAGGAGAGATCAATTGTGTCTTGTCATACATCATCCTGTGTCCTTCGTTGAGGCAATGATCCGCCACTGCCGACTTCTCAGGCTGGAACAACTGAGTGTGCCGATGATGTTCCACATACCGGTCCTGAATAGTTCGAATAGTTTGACTAATATACTTCCTTCCACAGTGACACGGACTGTCATAAACCCCGGGCTTCCTCAAGCCCAAATTATCTTTGACTGAGCCATGAAGGGCTCTAATGCTGGCCGCCGGCGTAAAAACACTTTTGATATCATATTTTCTGAAAATTCTTGAAATTTAGGATGATTTACTTCCCGCAGAGGGTAAATAAGCAACAGCTTCAAAAGTATCCTCTATTGGCTCGCATGACGGACCAAACTGAAGAGCACGGCATATTTGATGTTCCATATATCCAATCTGTTTAAAAACGTTTTTCAAATGATCAAGTTCTTCTTTCAGATGCTCCTCGTCATAAATGGCTGTTGCTTATTTACCCTTTGCGGGGAGTATGTCATCCAAAATTTCAAGAATTTTAAGGAAATATGATATTAAAAGTGTGTGTCTTGACGACGACATGATCCGGCTGAAAACCCGTGAAGATTATCAGTAGTTATTACGCCGGCAAAGTCTACGAAATCTCACCTTCAAGTCTTTATTATGCGAACTGCCCCTAATGCTGAAAGAATCAATTAATGAAAGAAATGACAATGCAGGAGCCAACGGATACAACTGTGTCAGAGACTTATCCACAGGACACGCATACTTCTGAAATAATCTCAGGATGATCACTTCCCTTCCAAATGTCCCCTGTTCATATATCCGGCAGGGTACTTCCCACGAAGGGTTATCAAGGCAAAGAATGGCGCTACTGTTGTGCATGTCGAAGCGACGAATGTTTGGTCTCTGAATGTTCTAGAAATACTACAGAGTCTTTGAAGCGAGATGAGCGGGCTAAAAATGTGTGGGGAATAGGGAACTGAGCTTCAAATAATACAGGTACTGCTGGTCAAATGACGACAGGGTAGCAAAAACAGCATCAGTGAATATTATACCTGGTGTCAGCATCTTGTTATTGCTTGCGGACAGTGCCTCTTGGTATTAAAACGTCCTTCTAGCATAGATTAAAAACGTTAGAAACCACGCACCAAGCATTTCAAAATGTAAATCTTTTTTTACTGTAAATGATTTATTTCTATGTAGAAAATTGATCTCAGAGAACACAGAACTATGCAGAAATATCGTCGTAATAGGCAGAAGGCATCTTCGAGTGCTTTGTGACGTCCGAACACAACACAGCCAGGGAAAAAGCACCACAGGTGCAAAGGTGCGAGCTGGTGCCAGTGCTGGTTCCACCAGCCCCACGGGCGGCGCTGAGGATGAGGATATCGAACTCGGCTCGGCCAATTGTCGGCCGAGTACAATCAGCCAGTCGGACGACAACGGACAGAAGCCTACTCGGAAGATAGAAGAGCAGCTCTCGCCCACTTGCTTGTAGATCATCGTCCATGGCTGACTTAAACGGGGAAAGTCGTTTAGTGAACTCTTAGAAGTGAAGGGGGACACCTGTTGTAAATTGCATTTGGTATGTGCTGTGAAGTTTACTTACGACTATTTGTACTTAGCTATTAGGGTCTTTTTTGTGTTATAATACAAACAATGTTGCAGACATCAATATTCAACTAGCCACAAGGATAAGTAAATTTTTTAACTCATTTGTGTTCAAATGTTCAAATGTGTGTGAATCCCTATGGAACCAAACTTCTCAGGCTATCGGTCCCTGGACTTACACACTACTTAAACTGCCTTAACCTAACTTATGCTACGAGCAACACACACAACGATGCCCGATGCAGGACTCGAACCTCCGGCGGAAGAGGCCGCGCAATACGTGACATGGCGCCTCAAATCGTGCGGCGACTCTGCGCGGTCTCATTTGCGATTCTTTGTTACTAATTGGTTGGAGTGTTGTAGAACCTTCGTTGTCCTATCACGTTACGTGACCCTGGGGCATAGCTGTGAAACAGTGGCAGCGAGAAATTGTCTTATCGGTGTACTGCACCAGAAGCTGTTTCACGAACTCACAAACTCGGCCTACATGTAGTGCAGTAGCGATGAGGCTTTTGCAAAACTGGTAACGAGGGCTTACAACACAGGGTGCATATCACTGGCAATTTTTTGTGGGTCTTGGTTAATTATTGCATGTTAATGGCTGTGCTTAACCACGTGCGGTAGGCATAACCGGCGTAATAAAATAGAAGTTACACGCAAGTCAGACAGTTGTGGCTCCATTCAAGAATTCCGCATAAATGCTGCAGAGTGAGTCATTTCACAACTGCAGTAAATATTTTAAGTCACTATGAACACCGAGCTCCATAATTAAATTTGTTTAAATTAATGCTGCTCTTGATTGGCTGCCTGGAACAAAATTGTCAACTAGCTGACTGAGGAGGCAGCAGACGAGTAACCATGGAAGCGGCGTCGTGACACAATGCCGCTGTAGGATCTACTTAAAAGGCAGTTCTGCAGGATGTAGCAAAGACGTATGGTAAAATCCTCGGGAAACATTCCTCACACATAGAGAAATAAAATGCGTTGCATTGAAGCGCAAAAGAGACTGGTATAGGCATGCGTATTCAAATAAAGAGGTATGTAAAGAGGCAGAATAAGGCGCTGCGATCGGCAACGTGTATCTAAGACAACAGGTGTCTGGCGCAGTTGTTAGATCGGTTACTGCTAACAACATTTAAGTGAGTTTGAACGTGGCGTTATAGTCGGCGCACGAGCGATGGGATACAGTATCTCCGTGGGGATTTTCCCGTACAATCATTTCACGAGTGTACCGTGAATATCAGGAATCCGGTCAAACATCGGATCTCCGACATCTCTGAGGCTGGAAAGAGATCTTGCAAGAACGGCACCAGCTACGATTGAAGAGAATCGTTCAACGTGACAGAAGTGCAACCCTTCCGCTAATTGCTGCAGATATCAATGCTGGGACAACAACAACTGTCAGCATGCGAACCATTCAACGAAACACCATCGACGTGGTCTTTCGGAGCCGAAGGCCCACTCGTGTACTCTTGATCACTTCATGACACAAAGCTTTAGCTATGTCTCGCCTGGGCCCGCCATTGACACTATTGATGACTGGAAACGTGTTGTCTGGTCGGACGAGTCTCGTGTCAAATTGTATCGACCGGATGGACGTGTACGAATATGGAGGCAACCTCATGAATCGATGGACCCCGCATGTCAGTAGTGGACTTTTCAAGCTGGAGGAAGCTCTGTAATGGTGTGGGGCGTGTGCAGTTGGAGTGACATAGAGTCGGGAAAGGTCTAGACACGACTCTGGCAGGTGATATGTATGTAAGCATCCTGTCTGGTCACCTGTATCTATTCATGTCCACTATGGATTTCGGCGGACTTGGGCAACTCCAGTAGGACAATGAGACACCCCACACGTCTAGAATTGATACACAGTGACTCCAGGAACACTCTTCTGAGTTTAAGCACTTCCGCTGTCTACCAAACTCCCCAGACATGAACATTATTGAGCATATCTGAGATGCCTTGCAACTTGCTGTTCCGAAGAGATCTCCACCTCTCGTACTCTTAAGGATTTATGGATAGCCCTGCGGACTCATGGCATCAGTTCTCTCCAATATACACTTCAGACGTTAGTCGAATCTATGCCACGTCGTGTTGTGGCACTTCTGTGTGCTCGTAGGGGCCCTGCATGATATTAGGCAGGTGTACCAGTTTGTTTGGTTCATCAGTGTATATGGACATGGGTTCGGATTCTCTTTATTTCGATGATAGAGCTCATTTTCTATTTCTCTTCATAATCACATTAATCACACAGAAACAGCATAACATGAAACGTTCAAAATATGTTTTTCAAAATGACGCAAGTTTGGCTAGAATGTACTATAAGTTGTAACTAATAGCTTCACAACCAGTATTCATTGTTCTAATAGAACAAAGTAATACTTACTTGTAACTCATTTCATTCCTTGTGTTACAGGCGACCAACTTCATTGCTCTACTGTCATCGAGCAGCTAGCATCAACTATTCAGTCTTTGTCACAGATTTGGCTTCCAGTGCATTGTAATGTAAGTGTACTCAAATGCGGAGTTGGCATATGTCTATTCGCTGTATGAATTAGCAGATGGTAATGATCATAGTGCTCAACATATGTACCGCAAGAGGTTTCCAGAACGACATGGCCCCAGCAGGTGACCATTTGAGGCAACCGACTGACGTCTTAGGGAGCATAGGACGTTTAAACCTACTTGTAGATGGATGTTGGGCGATTGTGGGAACTCTCAGGATGCGCCGTATTAAAAGTCGACCGAGTTTCCCAAGTGATTTATTATTTCCAGCTAGAGTGCCCCCATTCCTCTCAGTCTGCGTCACTGGGTCCCGTAATGCTGAGGACACCACTCTGCTGTCTGCAAAACGGCTTGGCGCTGAATGGCTGCCTCAGCGACCCGTGCAACGCCCTGCTGTGTCGGTCTTGTACGGCCAGGGTGTTGTGACGACGTCAGGATGCGCTGGCAGTCGACTCAGCAGTCTCTGTCCCTACCACCTCAGCACCACTCGCGGGGAGCTGCAAGGCGGTCTGCAGCTTGCTTCGTTGCCAGCATGGCTAAGATAGTGGCAACAACAAAATCCCGAAATCTTGATTCCGAATCTGTGGCCCTCACCTTGGGATGCCTCCGGCAGTGTTGGGAGCCAACAAGACTGCCCGCAGTAGCTAGCTGAGAAGTGGCCCACTCCTGGTTGACTGCAGACCCCGCATTGGCCTCAGAGGGACAAACCAGCGCCCTGCCATGGACTGAAACACTGGCGCCCCATCTGCTGCTGCATGTATCTGGTGGTGTGACAACGCCCTGCCGTCCAGGAGAGCTGTCACACTTGAATGTCCTGTTAGTTAACCGGCGCCTATTTATACACAGCTGGGCACCTCTGTTTTGCTAACGCGCCACTCCGAGGCACATACCCCTTCTGCCTGTAACTTGCGCCATGGCCATGCAAACCGTTGCATTTACTCTTTCCAGTGGGCCCATGGCCCTGTGGCCTCCATTCTACTTCACAACGGCTGGTAGTGTAACTTGCTGCCAACAGGCTCATGCCTGGCTGTAACTTGTGCACTTAGAAATATTGCACCGAATCTAACTTCTTCCTATCTTAAACGGCGGTGCCGCTACATACTGAAGTACGAGGACATCTAAACTCAAGGAATAGCTTCTTCGTTCAGTTGAAAACAACCATAGTCGTTGTGTGATATAATTTACTGTAACTAGTAATGGTGATCACATGACTGTCTGGGCAGTGCTACATGAGACAGTGCTGTATCCATACCTTGTACAGCGTATGCAAGCACTAACAGCAGCTTATTTTCCTCCATGGGTGAACTTCTGTGAATGGTTCATTCGACAGTGTGTCACAGCTAACTTCAGTGCAGACGTGCTTTTTATGTATGAGGCTTTGTTTCATAGTAGATGGCTAATATTTTGAACAGTTGTAGAAACTGAGCCCTAACATGAAAACCTACATATTTTCTTCTTTTACAAGTGAGGAATGTTTCCTGAATGTTTGGTCATCCTTTTTGTTACACCCTATAGTTACGCCCATTGAACTACGATTCCTCAGCAGCAAGTCATTTTTACTGTTTAATATACTGGGATGATTGTAGAAATACGCGGCGGGAGCTGTGTTTTACTCGAGCTGTCAACTGAGAAAGCTCGTCTATTGTGCAGAATATTAAATAACAATTAATGTACATTTGCCACATAAAAGCTAGAATCACGAGCAGAATTAGACATTTTAGGAATATTTCGTTTTCTTGCCATCTCGCACGAAATGAAGAAGAGCAACCTTCTTTGGTACTTCCTGAATCGCTTCGTGTTGAGTAATATTCGAAAGAGTACATCTACATCTACATCTACATCTATACTCCGCGAGCCACCTTACGGTGTGTGGCGGAGGGTACTTATTGTACCACTATCTGATCCCCCCTTCCCTGTTCCATTCACGAATTGTGCGTGGGAAGAACGACTGCTTGTAAGTCTCCGTATTTGCTCTAATTTCTCGGATCTTTTCGTTGTGATCATTACGCGAGATATATGTGGGCGGTAGTAATATGTTGCCCATCTCTTCCCGGAATGTGCTCTCTCGTAATTTCGATAATAAACCTCTCCGTATTGCGTAACGCCTTTCTTGAAGTGTCCGCCACTGGAGCTTGTTCAGCATCTCCGTAACGCTCTCGCGCTGACTAAATGTCCCCATGACGAATCGCGCTGCTTTTCGCTGGATCATGTCTATCTCTTCTATTAATCCAACCTGGTAAGGGTCCCATACTGATGAGCAATACTCAAGAATCGGACGAACAAGCGTTTTGTAAGCTACTTCTTTCGTCGATGAGTCACATTTTCTTAGAATTCTTCCTATGAATCTCAACCCGGCGCCTGCTTTTCCCACTATTTGTTTTATGTGATCATTCCACTTCAGATCGCACCGGATAGTAACTCCTAAGTATTTTACGGTCGTTACCGCTTCCAATGATTTACCACCTATGGCATAATCGTACTGGAATGGATTTCTGCCCCTATGTATGCGCATTATATTACATTTATCTACGTTAAGGGAAAGCTGCCAGCTGTCGCACCATGCATTAATCCTCTGCAGGTCTTCCTGGAGTACGTACGAGTCTTCTGATGTTGCTACTTTCTTGTAGACAACCGTGTCATCTGCAAATAGCCTCACGGAGCTACCGATGTTGTCAACTAAGTCATTTATGTATATTGTAAACAATAAAGGTCCTATCACGCTTCCTTGCGGTACTCCCGAAATTACCTCTACATCTGCAGATTTTGAACCGTTAAGAATGACATGTTGTGTTCTTTCTTCTAGGAAATCCTGAATCCAATCACAAACCTGGTCCGATATTCCGTAAGCTCGTATTTTTTTCACTAATCGTAAGTGCGGAACCGTATCAAATGCCTTCCTGAAGTCCAGGAATACGGCATCAATCTGCTCGCCAGTGTCTACGGCACTGTGAATTTCTTGGGCAAATAGGGCGAGCTGAGTTTCACATGATCTCTGTTTGCGGAATCCATGTTGGTTATGATGAAGGAGATTTGTATTATCTAAGAACGTCATAATACGAGAACACAAAACATGTTCCATTATTCTACAACAGATTGACGTAAGCGAAATAGGCCTATAATTATTCGCATCTGATTTATGACCCTTCTTGAAAATGGGAACGACCTGCGCTTTCTTCCAGTCGCTAGGTACTTTACGTTCTTCCAGCGATCTACGATAAATTGCTGATAGAAAGGGGGCAAGTTCTTTAGCATAATCACTGTAGAATCTTAAGGGTATCTCGTCTGGTCCGGATGCTTTTCCGCTACTAAGTGATAGCAGTTGTTTTTCAATTCCGATATCGTTTATTTCAATATTTTCCATTTTGGCGTCCGTGCGACGGCTGAAGTCAGGGACCGTGTTACGATTTTCCGCAGTGAAACAGTTTCGGAACACTGAATTCAGTATTTCTGCCTTTCTTCGGTCGTCCTCTGTTTCGGTGCCATCGTGGTCAACGAGTGACTGAATAGGGGATTTAGATCCGCTTACCGATTTTACATATGACCAAAACTTTTTAGGGTTCTTGTTTAGATTGTTTGCCAATGTTTTATGTTCGAATTCGTTGAATGCTTCTCTCATTGCTCTCTTTACGCTCTTTTTCGCTTCGTTCAGCTTTTCCTTATCAGCTATGATTCGACTACTCTTAAACCTATGATGAAGCTTTCTTTGTTTCCGTAGTACCTTTCGTACATGATTGTTATACCACGGTGGATCTTTCCCCTCGCTTTGGACCTTAGTCGGTACGAACTTATCTAAGGCGTACTGGACGATGTTTCTGAATTTTTTCCATTTTTGTTCCACATCCTCTTCCTCAGAAATGAACGTTTGATGGTGGTCACTCAGATATTCTGCGATTTGTGCCCTATCACTCTTGTTAAGCAAATATATTTTCCTTCCTTTCTTGGCATTTCTTATTACACTTGTAGTCATTGATGCAACCACTGACTTATGATCACTGATACCCTCTTCTACATTCACGGAGTCGAAAAGTTCCGGTCTATTTGTTGCTATGAGGTCTAAAACGTTAGCTTCACGAGTTGGTTCTCTAACTATTTGCTCGAAGTAATTCTCGGACAAGGCAGTCAGGATAATGTCACAAGAGTCTCTGTCCCTGGCTCCAGTTCTGATTGTGTGACTATCCCATTCTATACCTGGTAGATTGAAGTCTCCCCCTATTACAATAGTATGATCACGAAACTTCTTCACGACGTTCTGCAGGTTCTCTCTGAGCCGCTCAACTACTACGGTTGCTGATGCAGGTGGTCTATAGAAGCATCCGACTATCATATCTGACCCACCTTTGATACTTAGCTTAACCCAGATTATTTCACATTCGCATTCGCTAATAACTTCACTGGATATTATTGAATTCTTTACTGCTATAAATACTCCTCCACCATTGGCGTTTATCCTATCCTTGCGGTATATATTCCATTCTGTGTCTAGGATTTCGTTACTGTTCACTTCCGGTTTTAACCAACTTTCCGTTCCTAATACTATATGCGCACTATTTCCTTCAATAAGAGATACTAATTCAGGAACCTTGCCCTGGATACTCCTGCAGTTTACCAATATTACGTTAACTTTTCCTGTTTTTGGTCTCTGAGGACGGACGTTCTTTATCAACGATGATAATGTCCTCTCTGGTAAGCCGTCAGGTATTTTATCGTTTCGCCCAAGGGGGGGTCCCTCTAACCTAAAAAACCCCCGTGTGCACGCCACACGTACTCTGCTACCCTAGTAGCTGCTTCCGGTGTGTAGTGCACGCCTGACCTGTCTAGGGGGGCCCTACAGATCTCCACCCAATAACGGAGGTCGATGAATTTGCAACCATTATAGTCGCAGAGTCGTCTGAGCCTCTGGTTTAGACCCTCCACACGGCTCCAAACCAGAGGACCGCGATCGACTCTGGGCACTATGCTGCAGATATTAAGCTCAGCTTGCACTCCGCGTGCGATGCTGGTTGTCTTCACCAAATCAGCCAGCCGCCGGAAGGAACCAAGGATGGCCTCAGAACCCAAGCGGCAGGCGTCATTCGTTCCGACATGTACTACTATCTGCAGCCGGTCACACCCAGTGCGTTCAATAGCTGCCGGAAGGGCCTCCTCCACATTACGGACGAGACCCCCCGGCAAGCACACCGAGTGCACACTGGCATTCTTCCCCGACCTACCCGCTATTTTCCTGAGGGGCTCCATAACCCGCCTAACGTTGGAGCTCCCTATAACTAATAGGCCCGCCCTCTGTGACTGTCGGGACCTTGCCGGAGAATCGGCCACTGGCCCAACAGGCGAGGCATCCTGTGGTGGCTCGGAAACGATGTCATCACCACTAGGAAGCACCCCGTACCTGTTGGAAAGGGGTAAGGCAGCTGCCACGCGGCCAGATCCCACCTTCGCCTTTCGGCCAGGCACGCGCGAGCCCACCACTGTCCGCCATTCACCCTGGAGTGATGGCTGACCGGTAAGATGCTCACTGCCGGAAGACGCAGCGACATCAGGGGCTCCATGTGATTCCAAGGCCACCGAAGTAGGCATAGGTCTCACCACAGTTGCCCCAACGCCACTACGAGCCGACGCCTGCGCCTCGAGCTCGATGAGCCTAACAGACAAAGCCTCCACCTGCCCCCGAAGAGTGGCCAATTCTCCTTGCGTCCGCTCACAACAACCACAGTCCCTACACATGACTATGTTTACCCTACCCTATACGGTGATAAATTCCCAAGATAATCTTCTGATGAGCTACTCTGATAATCAAGAAACACTCACTGAAATACGAGACGCGAAAACTACGCTAGGTTTTCCCAGAAAAACTATTTAAAAGCTAAGCGCAGCAAATAAGTACAAAAACGCTTTATACAAACACTACTCGCTGCTGCTGGTGCTCTCGCTCTGGCTGTCACAAGACAACTGCTGATTCAAGTGACTAGTGGCTAACGGCCGCGAAACAAACAAAGACGGTTTTAGAGCGCTTTCTGTTCTAAACGATCAAGAAAACACTAAGAAATCTAACACGAAAACTACGTAAAGTTTTATCAAGAACTGTTAGTTACTATGCAGAGCAGATAAACACAAATAGAATCCCTTCCTTAGTGGAAGGTCGTAAACAAAATGCAAAATAAACGCTTTATACAAACAGTACTCGCTGCTGCTGGTGCTCTCGCCATGGCTGTCACAAGACAAGTAAGGGAGACAACATATTCCAATGTGAGAATGTGAGTGTATACTAAGCGGCTGTCTGATAATAAGTACGAGTGGTTTTTATATAGTGTGAACAACTCCTTGAATTCCTCCGGCACCGCAAAGATATCCGCAATAGCAGGCTGTTTTTGTCGGAGATTAAGGATGAGCATCAATAACAACTCCGCAGTCTCCAAGTAGCGGCGAATTGAGGATGCCTTGTGTACACTGGTGAGAGGAAAGAGAAAAATGATACTGTTGTAATAGTTGTTATGCTCTGGCACGTCTGATGCAACTCTATTCTAATCTGTTTGAGCCTATTCACCTGTGCATAAGTACCGCAACATACACTTGTTTCATTCACCTTACTGTACTCAGCACTGGTCGCTTTCTACAATCTGTAACCACTTCACTTTCCTGTATTAACAAACTAACGATCCCTTGATGTATGAAGACATGCCTTATCAACCGAATTCTTCTTTCAGTCCAGTTATACGACAAGTTTATGTTTTACTCAGTTTCATTTTTCATTCTTCGTTTGTTGTTTGATCTGTCAATTTGATATTCAGCATTCTTCTCTAGCACCACAATTCAAAAGTTTCTTTTATCTTCTTAAATAACGGCCGATATTTAGATAATCACTCAAATCGTAACTCCAGGCTTTTCTATCTCGCACTTGACTTGTAAACATGTCTGAATCTTCGGAAAACAAAAAGCGACATATCATTTACGACTTATGGGGAACTGTGACTCCGTGATGGAGACTAGGAAGTGATTTAAGAGCTCATATCACAACCGCCGAGGAACAGCTTCCATCCCTATAGCATCACAATAACTGAGAAAACGATGGACTGTATAGTGTTACAAGATTTCCTAAACGATGAAGTGAATAACGGCGGAAGTGGATACCATTCGAAGTTCCTGTCGACAACTGAACATCAGTACGAATCGATAATCCAAACGGCGTATCCATGAATTAGAGTCAGATAGCCCAGACAGAAGTGATTTGGGCGTTCATCCAGAGCTTTTAGGTAAGCCACGGAAATTCATAGGCGTAATGGCTGAAACAAGATATAAATCTCTCTGCAATATTTTCTCCGGTAATGGATTCATTTGTAAATGGTTCAAATAGGCTGGAGGCCGTAAAAGCGGAATAGATGAGAAAAATTAAAACCTTGCGTGAACACACATTAATAACTAATCAGTATGTCTCAATTTAAGTAAGACAATCTTTTAATAAATAATAAATATTAAAACCTATAGGCGATCAGTTACTTCAGTCACAGCAGCTATTTAACATAGGCATTTACCTGTTTCGGCCGTTATCGAACGTGTGAGTCCACGTCAATTTTATCGTCTTGTGTATTTGGATAGACAATGATACTGCTGTTGAAAAGAATGAACATGTCAATAGCTAGAAGTAGAAGAAAGGCACTGGTGTATCAGTTGCGCCAATTTCCTCTTTGGAAAATATAGCAAGAGACCATATGCGTCGATATAATCTTTGTCTGCGGGAAAAACTGAAGTTAAAACCTCGGGTAAAGAGGGTCGTTGGCTCCAAAAAAGTCAGGCAGTGGCGTTATGGTTTTAAATTGCAAAATACTGACGGATGGAGATCGTTTTCCGAGCAGTCAGTAAAGCCTGGGCCAATTACTCCTTGTGTAATCTCGACATCTGAATGCAGTTGGTCGAAAAGTGAACATCATTGTTGTCCCTCAACACTGACATGCTTATTTTATAGTGGGTTATGATGGAGTCTCTGACATCTGAAGACGAAAGGTGATTCGTTTTCATAAAGGGTTAAATAATGTTTTGGAGCTACTGCAGTGAGCATCGGAACATTGGATGGGCTTTTGGGTAACTACAGGATGAATTACGTTCGCTTACCGATTAGCCACTGTTTTGAATGCAGCGAACATAGAACGATTCGAAGAGTTTACTCTGTGAAATACCACACAATATTGTACAAGCGTACATAAGTCGTTATCGAGTTTTCCCATCAAAACTTTTAGTGTTTCTAATAACTATGCAAAATACTTAACACTCAATAACCAATTAAATATCAGAAGAATTATAACAATTAAGAAAATCAAGAATGATAAGGTGCTTCCAAAACTGCACAGCTGTATGAAGGTGAGTTATTCGCTACTACCTGTTTCACGTCAGTATAGTCCAGTCTTCAGATTTATAATCGTTACATTTTCATAATGTAGACCGAAAATTACGGAGCTCCAACATTCGAGCAGTTACCCGCGTTCAGAGTCAAACCAAACTGGTGGGTTGCTGTAGCATATGTGACCTGTTCACGCTGTAAAACGTGGTCGTGAAGTCTTGTCTCGTCCGCCATATATCGTAGTAAAGCTGATACTATATCTGACTGTGCGCTGTTGTGACTGTTTACTGATTCGGAATTTCACCTCACGTGATAGCTTCTCACATGACGTGATTTTCCATTCGATCAATCAGAGAAAATCTTAGTTATAATCGCTGTGTTGCAGTCGATGTGAGGGAAGTCATACCTCAAACTCTGCCTCGTTCGTGTTCCTAAGAGAGCTAAACTAACGAGTCCACACATTCAGATAAATTATCAAATTCCTTTATCTTCAATGTCATGTAAGGAAACGTTTTAGAATTTATGTAGGAAACAGATTTGTGAATGATTCGTAAGGCGTATTCATCTATGTCCGTGTCTTAGCATTAACGTGTACCATTAATGAGGGGTAAATTGGAACTAATGGTTTTTGTAAACGACAGGTGCAGATGCAGACCGAGCTCTGGGAAATACTGCAATGTTCCACTCGAAAAATATTAACAGGACACACAGATGCGCGAGAAACTTTATATCTTTGCAGTCGAGTAAGGGCGTCAGTTCGTTTCACCAGGCGTCGGATAACGCAGGGGTGTTCGATGAAATATGCGCGTTGGTTTCCAGGAATGGAATAGACGTTTGGCTATACAAAAAGAAATTCGTCCAGTGTACTGATATGTGTCTAGGTGACTCATACTCACAGAGTGAGCAAGGACCAGTGAATATGTTCATTTCTCGAACTATACACACAGCATCGTTCAATGTTCCAAGCTTCGTTTTGGAGTGGGCTTTGTCTACCGCAGTTTCGTGTTCACATGTTGCGAGGTACTGTCCAACCTTACCAAATATTTTAACTTCTTTATATGAATTTCAGCTGTGACGGTAGGTCTTAACGAATAAATGAACAAATACTGTAGCTGGAAATTGAAATAAGAACACCGTGAATTCATTGTCCCAGGAAGGGGAAACTTTATTGACACATTCCTGGGGTCAGATACATCACATTATCACACTGACAGAACCACAGGCACATAGACACAGGCAACAGAGCATGCACAATGTCGGCACTAGTACAGTGTATATCCACCTTTCGCAGCAATGCAGGCTGCTATTCTCCCATGGAGACGATCGTAGAGATGCTGGATGTAGTCCTGTGGAACGGCTTGCCATGCCATTTCCACCTGGCGCCTCAGTTGGACCAGCGTTCGTGCTGGACGTGCAGACCGCGTGAGACGACGCTTCATCCAGTCCCAAACATGCTCAATGGGGGACAGATCCGGAGATCTTGCTGGCCAGGGTAGTTAGTTGACTTACACCTTCTAGAGCACGTTGGGTGGCACGGGATACATGCGGACGTGCATTGTCCTGTTGTAACAGCAAGTTCCCTTGCCGGTCTAGGGATGGTAGAACGATGGGTTCGATGACGGTTTGGATGTACCGTGCACTATTCAGTGTCCCCTCGACGATCACCAGTGGTGTACGGCCAGTGTAGGAGATCGCTCCCCACACCATGATGCCGGGTGTTGGCCCTGTGTGCCTCGGTCGTATGTAGTCCTGATTGTGGCGCTCACCTGCATGGCGCCAAACACGCATACGACCATCATTGGCACCAAGGCAGAAGCGCCTCTCATCGCTGAAGACGACACGTCTCCATTCGTCCCTCCATTCACGCCTGTCGCGACACCACTGGAGGCGGGCTGCACGATGTTGGGGCGTGAGCGGAAGACGGCCTAACGGTGTGCGGGACCGTAGCCCAGCTTCATGGAGACGGTTGCGAATGGTCCTCGCCGATACCCCAGGAGCAACAGTGTCCCTAATTTGCTGGGAAGTGGCGGTGCGGTCCCCTAGGGCACTGCGTAGGATCCTACGGTCTTGGCGTGCATCCGTGCGTCGCTGCGGTCCGGTCCCAGGTCGACGGGCACGTGCACCTTCCGCCGACCACTGGCGACAACATCGATGTACTGTGGAGACCTCACGCCCCACGTGTTCAGCAATTCGGCGGTACGTCCACCCGGCCTCCCGCATGCCCACTATACGCCCTCGCTCAAAGTCCGTCAACTGCACATACGGTTCACGTCCACGCTGTCGCGGCATGCTACCAGTGTTAAAGACTGCGATGGAGCTCCGTATGCCACGGCAAACTGGCTGACACTGACGGCGGGGGTGCACAAATGCTGCGCAGCTAGCGCCATTCGACGGCCAACACCGCGGTTCCTGGTGTGTCCGCTGTGCCGTGCGTGTGATCATTGCTTGTACAGCCCTCTCGCAGTGTCCGGAGCAAGTATGGTGGGTCTGACACACCGGTGTCAATGTGTTCTTTTTTCCATTTCCAGGAGTGTATAAAGTGTGTGTTCGTATCCCACAAACTACATTACAGAGAGTGTCACGCTGATATGCCTTGTACACGCTCCAGTCTCATTAATGTTATCACCGCCTATGTGTTTGCTGACAACGAACTTACGTGGGTGGCAGCACTAGCAGCGGAGAGTATGTAAAGCGTGGTGTGTGTGGGTAGGTGGGGGGGGGGGGGAGAAAAACAGCGCAGTCGGAAAAATTGTAGACGTTGTCGTAATGCAGAAAAGGAGCAATTTTTCGAAAGTTCAGTTAGGCATGATAATTGGCTTTCGGGCCAACGGCGGAAGCATTTTCGATATGGCTAAGTTGATAAACCGTTCGCGTGCCGTCTTGCTAAAAGTGTACAGTGCTCTATCCGAAACCGGCGTAGGGGCAACTGTGTTGCACCACGGGCCATAGATCACTCTGGAGATCAATAGCTGCAGAGATGCTTTCGGGCGAGTACATGTGCACCTGTTGAGCAACTGACAGTCCAGATGAATCAAAGGGCTACCAACAGTGTCTTCCCAACGAAAGCAGCGAACGTTGCTGCGTATGGGCCTCCGCGGAGGTCACATGGTTTGTCAACCATGCTGACTGCTGTTCATAGGCGACGGAGGCTGGAATTGGCCCGCCAACACCACAACTGGAAGTCCACTGGCCTTTTTAAATGCGTCACAGATAACCGTTGGCCCTTGTAAGCAAACAGCTTGCAAACTGGAAGGAGCGTTAAGGCTGGAGAATGTTTCATGACATTCCCTGAGTGATCTCATCATTCTGGAAGGCACAGTGGATAAACACAAGTATGCGTCTATCCTTGGGGATCATTTATACCTCTACATGCAGTTCCTTTTTTTTTTCGTTACGATGGCATCTTCCAGTAGGACAATGCAATTTGTCACACAGCTCACTGTGCACATACATGGTAGAAAAAAACCATGACGTGATTACCGTAATCACGTGGCCAATAGTCATCCAGGATTTAAATCCAATCGAGAATCTGTAGGACCACCTAGATGTGGATATTCGCTTCACGAATTCTCAATCGTGGAACCTAGCGCAGATGGCCACTGCACTGGAGTCGGCATGGCTCCATGTCCCTATCCATACCTTCCAAACCCTTGTTGACTCTCTTACTGCATACCCGTGCTGCATATCCCTATCCATACCTTCCAAAACCTTGCGGACTCTCTTACTGCATATCCGGGCTGCATATCCCTATCCATACCTTCCAAAACCTTTTTGACTCTCTTACTGCATATCCGGGCTCCATATCCCTATCCATACCTTCCAAAACCTTGTTGACTCTTTTACTGCATATCCGAGCTGCAAAAGGTGGTTATTCATGCTTTTAGCCGGAGGTTACACTAATGTAACTGGATAGTGTAGTTCTGACTTTTCAAATCTTTCGAACTGTACATTACTCAAATGATTTTGAGATGTGTAGGTACTAGTTATTCACTTTTCATATTTGACTATTGTAATTACAAAAGGGGACTCGATCCTCATTGCACGGTGATCAGCTATAAGTTGTTCGCTATTACACTTTAGGAATTTTGATAGGACCCTACGAGTAGTTTTCACAGTCACTGATGTTTAATTATTCATGCTATGCTGCCATTTATTAAGTTCCGTGTTTTATAAGTGAGAGCAACTCATTTAATTTCCTTTTACGTTAGCGAAGTCAGATTTGTTTGCTCGGGTCGCAAATTTGTTTATATTAAAGCACAGTTTTACTAAATCAGGATTTAATTTTTTTGATTGTACTTGTAGTTCACCAAATACTCTTAGAGCAGCCGCTTTACAAAATTTAGTTACAATTTCCCATTTTTATCAAATAGCATCACGAACACTACCTCCTAAACGGTATAAATGAAACGAGCCAATTGTAAATTGACATTACAATGTACAGATAGGAAATACTCTGCACAGCCTTCAATGTTCGTAGAGTTTTCTATTAAGACAGATTACAAGTAGAGCCAGAACGCAATGGTGAGACCCAGAGTTCTACACCAGTGTTACAACGCGTACGTCGCCTAGTTGCAAAATTAGAGAGATACGTCTTGTCAGATACTGCTTACGAGGAAATTTATATGTTCTTTCTCTACCAGTGATCATCGAGCTGTAGCATGATAATGTTCTGATGTTCTAATGTCGTTGGGAAATAATAGCGTTGGTTCCTGATCCGTAACCTATAAGTAGCACCTTTTCAATGGAATTCAATTACGAAGACCTATGAACGGATGACACAACAGTCACAAGAACTATACCAACGTCCACAGCCTTGATTTACAAACGACTTACAATCGACGTGTATCGATGGCATCCTAATTCATGCATCCATGTTACTATTACATCCCTTGACGTTCAATTTGGTACATAAAATTCATAGAACATACGTACATATCCGTGAATAAATGATATATCTCTTAATAGCTCCAAACTCTATTCATCGAATTCGCTGAAATCAGTTAAGACTTCTGTTCCCTTGTGTGCGTTGACATAAGATTGAAGTGAGGTACAGGACCAACATACATTTGTTTCAAGACTGGAGTAAAAGCTTAACAATATCACGGCTTCCTTACAAAAGAGAAACACTGAATCCACATGTCAGAAGTATAAGTGATTGGTGGTATCGTATTCTGGTTTTCCATTACCCATGTGACGAAGTACCTTTGGACTTTCACCTGACTTTCAAAATGTTAATGAAATGATCATTATTATCTGAAGCGAAGATTAACTTAAAATTATTCTGGAAGTGTACTCAGATGAACAACGGAATTGGCACTACAACAAACTTCCACATCTGTTCAGAAGTAATCATCGTGTACGTGAGGTCGTATCGTTGTTTTGTGCAACATACTTAGAGGATTTTTACCGCATACTTAGAGGATTTGTAATGATGTTGGAGAGGTTTTACTGCAAACATTAACGACCGATGCACGATAGTATTGCTCTTCAGTAGCATTAGTTCATTCCATATTCATAGCTGCTTTGGTATCACAGTTTTTAGGGACATAGCAAAATACTTGTCATTATCGTCCTATAGATTATTGGAAACGCAATTTGTTAGAACAATTCTCGTGGAGAAAAACATGGGCCTGGCTAAAATACTTCAAAATGAATGAAAAACGTCTTGACCGCAACAAAATATTTATTTGTAATGGTTACCGGTTTTGGCCAGAGTGTGACCATCCTCAGACCATTTATGCCATGATGGTAGGCGGTGGAGCAGGCAGTGTGACTCCACGTTCGTGGACGGCTTCCAGCCCATTGTTAAAAATTTATCGACCACCTTGTTTGGACATCTCAAAAAAATTGTAAACTATTTCTATCTATGAAAGAATGTTCAGTGTACTTCTGATCATGTAAAATCGAACAAAGAATTTGGTTAAATTTCTATACACTCATCTGTCTGCATATATGGACAGTCTCTTTTGGAATTTGATAACCTTGAGCACAATCGCCCTGAATGGGTTCTCATACGGAATATCTAAAGAATGTCTACCTTCGATATCTAGTCTTTCGTCATGCACACCATTCCAAACTGAAAAATACTAAGGTGAAGAAGTGATTGTTACAAAAATATCCTCCACAAAAAACAATAAGGTATCTTGTGATCTTTGTGTAGATATAAGTAGTAAGGAGATGGCAGCACGAGCGCAATTTTGATATGAAAATTTATTAAATTGATCAATTAATTAAACCCACACCTAACCCCATCCTGAACCCCAACACCACACCCACCCCCACCCCCAGATGATGTCATGTGCTTTCCACAACCTGCACGAGTGTCCCCACTCCATCCCCCTCCCACTCCCCAGCCCTCTCCCACTCCCCCTATAGACCAGAATTACGAATTATCCCGGAAATTTCGAATTATGGCGGAAATTTCGAATTTTGGTGGGAATTTATTTGTCCCAGTGCTGTGCTGACATACCACGTCCCCTCCCCCCTGGCAATGCGCGTGAAATTAAAAATGGTGGTGCTCTTTTTGGGACTTGAATAAAGGCATTTTAGGATGGAGAGCTCAAGTGCACTCCCCTAACACATGGAAACTGTCGAGATGCAAAAGAGGATGATTAGGATAGCGTACTGTATTTATTCTGGTTGGGAAACTAAAGTAAAGATAGGTCCTAATTACGTATATAATCATAAAAATCGGTCCTAATTTTACAACTAAATGCATACCACGGCAAAAGGAGTGCCTAAAATCGCAATACAACTAAAAATTGACTATGTTATACAACTGGCGTTATCCTGCTAGGAAAAAAATTCACATTACCACTCGAAACTAGTGGCACACGTATTCAGACTCTACCCTTCACCTACAAGCACTGGACGGTAGTACCTTTATTTTTGGAGGGAATTGTATTCAACTGACAAGATGCTGGTGTTGGAGATAGAGGTGTTTAATAAGTGTATTACTTGTAAATACACAGCTGAGAACTGTGTCTATCGCTGTTTGATGTCAGTGATCGCCATAGACGCCTATTCGACAATCACCCTGCAACGCAGGTACCTGAAGGAAAAAAAAGGTTCAAATGGCTCTGAGCACTGTGGGACTTAACTTCTGAGGTCATCAGTCGCCTAGAACTTTGAACTAATTAAACCTAACTAACCTAAGGACATCACACACATCCGTTCACGAGGCAGGATTCAAACCTGCGACCGGAGCAATCCCGCGGTTCCAGACTGTAGCGCCTAGAACCGCTCGGCCACTCCAGCTGTCTTAACTGAAGCCAATACGCACCACCACAACTGATGGAAAATGCTTCACAGTTCTAATTACACATCAAAATTGTCGTGAAAAGAAACCAGTACTCGTAATGAAACACAGTTCTAATTACACATCAAAATTTTCGTGAAAAGAAACCAGTGCTCGTAATCAATATGTCATAATGCCATACATATACTGGGGAAAATTGTCATGCCAAAAGATTGCAGAGGGGCCGGCAGTTGAACGTGCATTCTCCTCAATGAACAGCTGGAAACTAGAGAAATTATAGGCACTCCCACCTCCCCACATCCCTCATCCTCCCTCTCCCCTTCAACCTATGATGCAGTCTTTTTCAAATGGTCAACTGCAACTGTGTGCGTCACGGTTTTTCTGTGGCCTACCGTCCTCCTGCCAGTGGACAAGCAGCACCTAGCTCACCTTGAGGTGACAGTCCAAGCATCGACCTTTTGCTAACACAAAATGATGTAAAGCCAACTAAACAATATTGGGTAAATGAGGGCAGCCCCAAGTGCACCTTTTTTGTTCATCTGAAACGTAGCGTCACCTCCCCACATGCCGCCCTCTGCTTGAGGTACAGTTGCCCCTGTGACCTCACACATACTGGACTGTCCTCACACCGCCCCCACAAGTACTCACCATTCTGAATGTGACTTCATTGTAACAATTGTGTTTAACATCAATACATCTCCTATAATTAAGCATCTGTTAAAAAGGAAAACACAATCCTGGTGATAATAAATGCCCTGGTTCCACGAAAATAGGCGCAGTCCATTTTCTTTTAGTTTTATGAACAAATTCGAATTAGATATTATGATTACCTGCAGGATGCAATTCGCATCTCATTATTTTGAGACAGTCAATGAAGTGAAAAATCTACAGCACCACCGCCGATTACAGATGACCAGCCTACAGGGCCTTTACATGTCCACCCTGTGTAAAATCAGGAGAGAAAAGCTTCCACTGCTTTGCTGCGAAAACTACCGATCACTGCAGAATGCCCTCGCTATTTCGAAACCGTCACTGGAGTAAAGAAAAAGCGAGAATTTAAACTCAGATGAAAAAACTTCTATGTTAAGCAATTTCTTTCCGCTTGAGGGACAAATTAAATGACCTGGAAGCATCTCTCACGTTTAAATCAGTGTCTGTAAATAAACTGTCATGGACATGCCCATTACAAACTTTTCTGACAAGTGAAATAACATTACAGAATACAGGCTTTTACTCCATTTGGTCGCATGTCGGAAAAAACACAATCATTTCACATTCATCAACAACAAGTTATAATTGAAGAGGACGTTGCTGGTTTGCACAGTATGGCAGGTCTCATTTTACCAGTGTGATGCTACATCACACCACCGTTTACGAAATAAATCTTGAGAGCCTGTCTTGTAACAGAACCTCCGACAATGTTTTACCATGCCTCTCTCTTTCGGTATATCGAAAGTGAATACCGTTTGTGTGCTTATATTTGACATTTTTACTCCTTCACTCCCTACTAACGACCTGTCTATCAAATTTATATCATACAGAAGACAATCATCCGCAATAGCAGCAGATTCTTGCTTTTTAGTTTTGTAAGCTATTTGATCATCACGGCCTGTTACATTACATTACATTAATACTTGTTTCATAGATCATGAATATAGTATTTTATAATTATGTGGAATGTGTCGGTTTAACATAAGTTTTCTTGACATAATATAATTAGTTTTCTTTTACAGGTACTACCTCATATCTAAAAATTCACCTTTTAAGTAGACGGAGTTGTCATTCAGAAATTGTTTTAATCTATTTTTAAATTTTGGTTAGCTGTAAGTATTTTAATGCTATTTGGCAAATGACCAAAGATTTTTGTGGCAGCATAATTCAGCTCTTTCTGTCAGTCAGATTTAGTCCAGAATAGAAAAGATCATCCTTTCCTCTACTGTTCTAGCTATGCACTTCACTATTATTTCTGAATTGGGATATGTCATTAATACAAAATTCCATAAGTGAATATATGTATTGCTGAAAGTACTGTGAATATCCTGAGTTCAATAAATAACTGTCTGCAACGTTATCTTGTGAGGGCTCCAGCTATTATTCTGATTCCACGCTTTTGTGCAATGAATACTTTCTCTCTTAGTGGTGAATTACCCCAAAACGTCAATGCCAAATAAAAGCAATGAATGAAAATAGGCATAGAAGCGTAATTTACTGGTATGTTTATCACCAAAATTTGCAACAACCCTAATAGCGTAAGTAGCTGAACCTAGCTGCTTCAGAAGGTTATCTGTGTGTTTCTTCCACTGATTTTCTCGTCAATGCATGCTCTCAGAAATTTTTAATATTCTTCCTCAGTAGCAGACTTCTGTTCAAAGTTCATATTTATCAATGGTGTTATGCCATTTACTGTACAGAATTGTATGTACTGTATTTTCTGAAAAATTAGTGAAAGTTCATTTGCAGAGAACAGCTTAATAATTTTGCAAAAGACATTATTTACAATTTCCTCAGCTGATTCTTGTTTGTGGGTGTGATTACTATAAATGTATCATTAGCGAAAAGAGCTAGCTTTGCATCTTCACAAATACAGACTGGAAAGAGAATGACATTCATTAATATATATTAAGGACAATAAGGGACCCAAGGCTCAACCCTGTGGGATACCATTTCTGATACCTCCCCAGTTAGAGGACTCTGCTGATTTTTTCAGATGATCTGTAGTGTTACATTCAACCTTCTGCATTCTTACAGTTAAACAGGAATCAAACCATTTGTTCACTGTCCCACTCATACCACAATTCTTGAGCTTATGTAGAAGAATTTCGTGAGTTACCCAGTCAAAACCCTTTGAGAGATCACAAACTATCCCAGTGGTTTGGTTACTCAGAGCCTATTAATAGCTGATCAGCGAAAGCATGTACAGATTTTCTTCCAGAAGTGCTAGTTCTATAAAGTTGGCAGAAGAGCTTCTGTGAAGTTTGGAAAGTAGGAGATGAGGCACTGGCAGAACTGAAGCTGTGAGAATGGGTGATGAGTCATGCTTGTGTAGCTCAGTCGGTAGAACTCTTTGCCATGAAAGACAAAGGTCTCGAGGCCTAGTCTCAGTCCAGCATGCGGTTTTAATCTGCCGGGAAGTTTCAAATCCTTGTACCGCTATGACACATCAGATAAATTATCTGCAGACCCATAAAGTGATGCACTTTATGTAAACCCTAAGTGTAGCACAGTTCTACATGTTCATCTGACTCCCATTCTACCATGTAGGGATCTGCGACTGGAATTCGACATGTGTGATTCTGCTACTGCTCTGATATTTTTCCCCATAAGTACATGCTCCTTTTGCTTACCAGATGATCTTCGCTACTTTTGTTTACACATTCTAATACATCCCCACAACCATGTCACGACATCTATAAACAGCTGTATATTTTTTTAACCTAGTATTATTTATTAGTTGACAATGTGTCGATTGCACTTAGCATCGTGGAATATGGGAGTTGTCCCTCCTGTACCTACAGTGTATGCACCGATGGAAACGAAAATTTTAGACGAACAGTTAGTAAATTTTGCATTTGAACCGCAACTGTCCACCACTGACAGCTCTATACAAATACACATAGTGCCTATACATGCATATTACCAATCGCGAAGTCTCGATTTCAACCACTTGTACGTTATTTTTTACAGTGCTACAGCCCTGCACACAGTGAAAAACTCTTCACAAAACTATTCTGTGGGGGATGTAAGCACATATGAATTCATCCTTCTAAAGAGCATAACATCTTCGATGCAAGTTCTATTGCCAGTATTTCGTAACAATATTGTCAAGAATCTACAGTAATTACAAAAAGCGCAGGCATCCTGCTACACCTATCACAACTCCTTTTGTACTGTTAAAGATTCACGGTGACGACATGTGATCACCCCAGTTCCACAGTTTTGTGTGCTAGATGTCCATTGGATGGAGGGAGACAGTCTTCGTGAATACTACTTTTATGTACAAGATAGAATAGCACATTAGTCAGACAGCGTAGTATGGCACTGTACTCGCATACACCGTCACTCATAACCATATATTCTACATGCTAGTGTCATGGCTGGCTGCAATAAACCTCTCCCAGTCCTCTGGCTAGTGGATACACCTTCTAACGCTATCCCAGGCATAGATCATCCACCAGTCACCATTAAGTGCTGCGGATATACTAGGGGGAAAACTTGGTCGGGTTTGTTGAAGCCATTTGCAACACATTCATGGGTAAACACACAAAAATGGAGCAAATGCATTACATCTGTAGAATATTTGGTTGTGAGTGACTGGGAACATTCGAGTAGAGTGCTATACTATACCATCCTAATAATGTGCCGTTCTATCTTGTACATAAAAATAATAATCACGAAAGACAGTCTCCAGCCTTCCAGTGGACATCTAGCACACAAAATAGCGGAATTGGCATGATCATGAACTTCCACCATGGATCTTTAAGAGTATAGAAGGGGGGAGGGGGGTGATAGATGCAGCAGGTTTCCTTGGTTTGTTGTTACTGATGGAGAATCTCGACAATAGTGTTACGAAATATTGGTAATGTAGCTTACATCGAGGATGTTATGCTCTTTAGCAGGATGAATCTAAATGTGCTTACATCCCCAACAGAATAGTTTTGTGAAGAGTTATTCACTGTGTGCAGGGCTGTAGCACAGTCTAAAATAATGCACAAGCAGTTGAAATAGAGGCTTCGAGACTTCACGATTGGTAATATGCATGCATAGTCTCTATATGTAGGTGTGTATAGCTGTCAGTGGCGAAAATTTGTGGTTCAAATTCATATTTTGCTTACTCGCTTGTAAGAAATGTCTTTCTCTTCGTGTACACTTTCGTGCAGCAGGGCGAAGGTGGTACCTCAATGTATCAGCTATCGAAAATATTCAAGTCAGTTTTCCTAGTGACACATAGCTGCATCCATAAAAACCGGCACTACTACTAATGATAAGCATGACTGATGTGGAAGTGTGACTGAGGGTAAGACATTTCCAACTTAATAAGCTGTATAAGCTCCATTAATTTACTAAGAGACAAAACAGCAGTCGCCTCACTTTATTGTTTTTGGTTTATAAGCAGCCAGAGAGACTGACAATGACTTACTAGAACACCAGAATAGTGCAGATCGAAGTAGTTTGATCATTATGAAGTTTGTCGCAGTAGAGTTTCGGGTAGGAAATTTAAAGGGTGGTTGTATGTGTGATGTAGAACAAATATATCCTGCATTCGCATATTAAGTGTATTGCATTCTGCAGAACTAATATTTCAGAAACAACAATAAAGCATTTTTATCTGCAGAACCATGTAATCATATAATTGTGTGTTTATCACTCTATGGTCATTTCTTTCACACCAGTGCCTTCCTGGTACAGAATCCAGACAGTGGGATAATACTTCAGAACTGATATCACAGAAAAAAAAAGTTTCAAATGGGTCTGAGCACCATGGGACTCAACTTCTGAGGTCATTAATCCCCTAGAACTTAGAACTAGTTAAACCTAACTGACCTAAGGAGATCACACACATCCATGCCCGAGGCAGGATTCAAACCTGCGACTGTAGCGGTCTCGAGGTTCCAGACTGCAGCGCCTAGAACCGCACGACCACTTGATATCACAGTTGATTTACTTTGAAATGTTTCAAATTCCACTCATCTGGAGCTCCTTCATGTACAAAGCACACATTTCTTCTTAACTGTCCATTATACTAGCACCGCACTTTCGTGTCTACTATATGCCGATAAGAGGCGCTAACCAGGTCCACATTCACTTATCTGTAGAGATCTGTTGCATTTGTATTAGTGCTGCGTGTAAGATTGGTGGGGAACAATCTTATCTGAACAGCAGTTCACCGTGTTCCTTCACGAGATGTGGAATAAAGTGGGTGTAGGACCATTATGCTTCTGGTCAGTTACAGATTAAATTGGCGACCACGTTGCAGGGAGGACTGATCAAGGACAATGTGGGAACAATCTGTCGATTTCCAACATTATCCTATGAATGTGTGAATACTCAGCGAGCATGTCCACAAAGGAAAAGATGGCCAGTCGTAATCATAATTTCTGCAGTATGCTAGATTTGGTGTAAATATGTAAATGACTTAATTGCATCGTTATAAGATGATGTGTGGTATACTTTGGTGTATATGGCCAAATGGACATGTATCTTCATCTGCATTTGCAATCTAGTATATGTTATTTGCAAAGTTGTGGAGGTGTGATTTAGTGACGATCCAGAAATTGGGAAGGATTCTGCTGTGTGATTGGCTGTTGTTGACATTCCGGAACAACAGGTATATTTTGGTGTATACGGCCAAGTAGATGTACTGCACAGCCATCAATCTGAATTCTCAATCTACTATATGGTGTATATGGCCGAATGGCCATACTGCACAGCTATGCATCCGCATTCGTAATTTGTATATGGTTCTTGCAAAGTAGTGGAGAGGTGATTTAGCGATTATACAGAAATTGGGAAGCAATCATTGGCTGGTGTTAAAATTACGGAACAACTGGTACTATTGCTAAAATTGATCATGCTGTCAACTGTGGTGCATTTCACAGTACATCGACCCTTATCAGTGGCATCTTTCCCATCCCGTACAGCAACTGATATGCTGTTGATTACAAACATAATGATTACTGACACCACTTGGCTGAGAAGGAGAGAGCCTTGGCAGCCACTGGATATCTGCTACTTGGGGCTATGGAACATGGGATTAAGTGCAGTCAGTTGTTTGGAAGCATACCTCAATGCAGCAGATTTGTCCAATTTTCATAAGCTGTGATACCCTTCACATGTTTTCTTTTTCTCACCAGTAAGATAACACTACTTCATGCATGTTGTGAACAGCACCTTCTGGTGATGGTCAATAGTGGAAGAGTAACAATGCACATGATTGCAAATTGAGGAAACAATACTATTTGAAAAGGAAACTGAGACATCCAGTACACCATTGCTGTGGAAGATGAGATTTACTGTATAGGTTATCACGTTCACATAGCTATTGTAAACGCGCTACAGTGTCGCAAACTCTTCCAGTTTCCATATGTTGCGATGTCTTCTTCGTTTTTGTAAATGTGAAATATTGCCTTTATTTTTTATTTCTACAAACCTGTTAGTTGTGGGAGCTGCATAGTTTACACCATGTGATGTTCAGCTTTCTGTGAGCTCCAGTGGATCAAAACATGTTCATGTCGGCTTAGCAACTGACACAGACCCTGAAGTCATGGTAGAAAAACAGAGTGTATAGTAGTGTACAAAGCTGTAGTCATACACTACTTGGATGTGTTATAGCAGAAAGAACTGTGCAGTAACTGCTTATGAAGGAACAATACTGGAACCTACTCTTGTGATTGATAGTATGTTGGATATGGTCTTCCTCCATTACAGTCCACAAAACATTATGCACGCTGTGCAAGCAACTTCGACCACTGACCACCTGCTCGAATATAGTGCTACTTCTTTATGTAATATGCTTGATGTCAACATACAGACAGTATTTGTTTTTCGATGTATCGGAAGAGAGAGACGTGATAAAATCGAATAGGAGGTTCTATTACTAGACAGAATCTCATAATTTGTTTTGCAAATGCCAGTGTGATATAGCACTGCACTGGTAAAATGTGACCTGCCATAGAATACATTACAGCAATGTCCTCTTAAAATTATAGCTTGTTGTTGTTGAAAGTAAAATGATTGTGTTTTTTTCTGAGATGTGACCATATTGATTGAAAGGCTGTATTCTGTAATATTCTTTCACTATCAGAAATGTCTGTAATAGACACATGCATAACAGTTTATTTACAGATACTGACTGAATGTGAGAGACACTCTCAGGTTGTGTAACTTGTCCATTAAGCTGACAGAAATTATTTAACACATGTTTTCAATTCTCAGTTTAAATTCTCGCTTTTTCTTTACTCCAGTGATGTTTTTCAAATACGACGGCATTCTGTGGTGATCGGTAGTTTCCGCAGCAACATAGTGGAAGATCTTTTCCGTGTTTTATGGAGGGTGGACATGTACTGGCCTCTGCAGTCTGGTCATCTGTAATCGTAAGGGTGCTTTAATTTTTTTTCTCACTTTATTGGAAGTCGCTAAATAATGAGATGTGAATAGTATCTGGCAGTCAAGGGTAAAAACTATAATGATTTTCAGAATGAGATTTTCACTCTGCAGCGGAGTGTGCGCTGATATGAAACTTCCTGGCAGATTAAAACTGTGTGCCCGACCGAGACTCGAACTCGGGACCTTTGCCGAGTCTCGGTCGGGCACACAATTTTAATCTGCCAGGAAGTTTCATATCAGCGCACACTCCGCTGCAGAGTGAAAATCTCATTCTGGAAACATCCCCCAGGCTGTGGCTAAGCCATGTCTCCGCAATATCCTTTCTTTCAGGAGTGCTAGTTCTGCAAGGTTCGCGGAGAGTTTCTGTAAAGTTTGGAAGGTAGGAGACGAGGTACTGGCAGAAGTAAAGCTGTGAGTACCGGGCGTGAGTCGTGCTTCGGTAGCTCAGATGGTAGAGCACTTGCCCGCGGAAGGCAAAGGTCCCGAGTTCGAGTCTCGGTCGGGCACACAGTTTTAATCTACCAGGAAGTTTTATAAAGATTTTGCTCACAACACTAATAGAAGGTGGACAGCGCCTATTTTAGTGGAAACAGGTTATTTACTCTCGTACTGATTGCGTTTTCCTTTTTAATAGATGCTCGATTCTAACAGATGTATTGATGTTAAATAGAAATGTTACAGTGTAGTGTTCTCACATTCAAAGTGGTGGGCACTTGCAGGGACAGTGTGGGGTCAGACCTGTGTGTGTGAGGTCGCCATTGTGGCTGTGCCCCAACCAGGGGCAGCATGGGGGGAGGGGGGTTGCAGTGCCACTGCATTTCAGATGAACAAACAAGGTGCCCTTGGGGTGGCCCTCATTCCTGTGTGTATGAGGTCACCGTCACACCTCTGCCACAGCCAAGGGTGGCATGGGGGGGGGGTAATGCCATTACACTTTAAATGAATAAACAAGATGCACTTGGGGTGCCCCTATGCCCCTAGATAATCTTTCATTGTTTAGCTGACTTTACATTCTTTTTTGTTGGTGAATGATCATTGCTTGGACCATTGCCTCTAGGTTTTCTGGGCGCTACTCTATCAGCAGCCATAGGATGGTAGGCTACACAACATGCGTGAGGTGTGCAAAAGTTTAGAGTGTTTGAAAAGCCCTGTGTCCTCACTTTACATGGAGGGAAGGTGAGAGCCAGGGAGATGGAGGGATGAGGGAAGATAACAGTGCCTATAATTTCGCTAATTGCTGGCCATACATAGAAAGGAATGCACATTCAACTACCGCCCCCTCTGCAATCTTTTGTGATGACCACTTTCCCCAGTACATGTTTTGATTTATGACCACTTTATTATGAGTACTGACTTTTTCATGAGAATTTCAGAGTGTAATTAGGATAGAGAAGCACTTTAAATCAGATGTGGTAGCATGTATTGGCTTTGATTACCTGGGCTGCCAGCTGGGATGAAGGTGATTAATTGATCAATTTAATTAATTTTCTTATCAATTTGATACCAAAATTGCGCTGACACCCCTACTACCCTGCTACTAGTGACTTCACTCCATTCTCGCTCGCTCAGCTGAGCTGCAAACATGATGCACACTCTTCCCCATAAAACTCTCAGTAGAGAGGCTAGATGTATCACCAAATAATACGTGGAGGCATCGATGTTACAGACGATCGGCTGTAATGGAACCTGTTTTTTATCAACCTTTGGAAGGCCATATAATGTGGATGGCACAGAACTATGATGTCTTAGTCTACTGGCTACTTCTTGTGGAACAGTAGAAGAATTCAGTAGTGATGATGTCTTCCTTTCCAGTTTCACTATGGGGTCTTTGTCAGTCTTCTGATACATTGGTTCTCTCTGCAAATTTTAAATTTTCTGTTCTCACACCTCACATAGCTACAGCACGGTGGCGTTTCCCTTATGTGCTGGTAAGACCACCGTCTAAGGATCTCTCATAGCCCTTTCCATGGCAGAAATGTTGCTCTTCTGAGGTGGAGTTTTGTCAGTGCACGACATGTTTCACGTTTTATTTCTTCTGCAGCATAACTGGGAAGAGGTCTAACATCTTCCTCAACAGCACTAATAAAATCAGTCAGAAGCAGGGTTCTCGGCGTAGGAGGGAAGTTTAAGCCTTTCACAAGCACAGATAGTGTTACGTTATCCAAAACCTTATCCGTTAAGTATACCGCAAACCGTTGAAAAGATCTTCTAGCAGTAATATTGCTGACAGCTTGGCGAACTTCGAAAACTGTCTTTTGTAGACTCCTTATGGACCCAGTCCGATTATGCCCAAGTCATGCTGTCGACCCATCCTCAGGAAAGTGATGGCAGGCTGGATGCAACCTCCGTGTGTAGATGAAACATCTGTTTCGATATGGCGTCCAGTTCACAGTGCATAAACTGGGCCCTCTCCTTCACTAATGCTAGTCTCGCCTTTCGTGTAATGAAGTTCACAGAGGCGGCATGGATAAATGTCTGATTCCAGCAAAATCGCAGAGGACTTAACAATCTCGCTCGCTTATTGCGTGCCTTGTCCAGCCTCAGGATATCTAATGCTGTAGCCTCCCCGAAGAAGTATCTGATGTGTTTCTTGAAGTTTTCACGGTGTACTGAGTATTCGATGAACTTTCGGGATTGCAGCCTTATTATGGTGACTTCTTGCCACCAGAATACGGCTGGCAACCATCCAGCCATCTTCATGTGAGTGTTCGCACTGGAGACTGCAAGTTACCAGCGTCGGCTTTATAGCAAAAATTGGCGCGGAAACACATACGCATTGGTAGCTGTCACAAGAGCGTCCTCTATCGAGCGTCCCTGCCTCGGGCATGGGTGTGTGGATGTCCTTAGGTTAGTTAGGTTTAAGTAGTTCTAAGTTCTAGGGGACTTATGACCTAAGATGTTGAGTCCCATAGTGCTCAGAGCCCTTTCTACCGTAAGCCCATACATGCGGACCTTTACCTGCAAGCCTTGAGTTGCCATCACTCTTCACATACTACCGGCATCCTTAGAACGTTGGTGTGCTGGGATCATGTTGTTTAATGGAGGCAGCATTACAAATGAGTTAGAACATCTACAGTCAGTGTTCAAAGATAATAATTACTCTGCACATGAGATTAGCACAGCGCAAAGGAGGAAGAAACGTGACCACTCACAACATCAGGAAGATAAGGAGCTGTTTTTGGCCAGGCAAACGTTGGCAATCTTTCATCTAAAGTAGGCAGGATCCTAAGGAAACATCAATTTAAAGTAACTTTCCATATACCAGCAAAGATTAGTGCCCTTCTCCGATCAGTAAAAGACGGTCTGGATCTGCTGAATGGCAGTATCTACAAAATTCATGGCTAATGTGGTAAAGCTTACATAGGTGAGATGATACGCACAGCACATGAAAGGTGTATTGAACTTGAGAGCCACACTCGCCCTATGGAGCCCAGTAAATCGGCGTAGCTGAGCATTATATTACTACAGGACAATCCTTGAATTTATCTGCCACAAAAATCTTGGCCTCAGCTACAGATTTTTGGGATTCAGTAATTAAAGAATCTGTGGAAATACGTTTAGCACAAAATTGTATCGAATGGCTTTCTCCTGAGAGAAAACAGCTTATTCGTAATAACACATCTGGCGTTTTCTGACTGGTTTTAGAGACGCGAGGGCGCATTCTGAGAGAAGGCGGACATTTAGTTTCACCTTTACGTATGCGCCTGCGTGCCACAAATAGAACAGAATTGGCAGGGAGCGCGGATTTCGATAGAGGACACACCTGTAATGGCCGCCAATGCACATGCGTTTCCACGCCAGTTTTTGTTATAAAGCCGACGGCAGGAACTTGAGTGTCCAAATCCTGTGGGTTGGAGTCCGACATCTTCCAAATAGGAAGATTCTGTCGCCTGGGTTACACACAGGGCGACATCGAAGTTTTGGAAGAACCCCTACCCCTTCACCATCTGCTACTGCTGTCTGCTGCTGCCATCCATCGCCATACGTCGCCATCTAATGCTGCTTCTGTCACTCCGTCTGTCTGTCCGCCATCTGTCGCCCAGTGCTGGCCACCACCTGCGTCCCGGTGCTCGCTGCTGCAGCCACCTGGTGCTCGCTGGCGCCGCCGCCAACCCCATCTTTGTTCTGTTTCCCCACTTCAGCAACAACCCCACTAACACTATCATATATAAACACCTCCCCTTCCCACTACACCCACCGTTGCCTGCTGGAGTACCTTCTCCAGGCTTCCTCTGTCTACTCCACCTCCCCTCCTCAGTGTCCCCTCCCCTTTTATCTCCTCCCCTCCTCTGTACCCCCAGCCATATCCTGCTCATCTACCTGCTCATGCTGTTGCTCTTCCTTCTCCTCCTCTTCCTCCTTATCTACTTGCTCCTGCTCCTGCCCCCTCCTGCTGCTATCACGCTTCGGGAAGACTTTCCTCCACTCCTCATTCATGCTGCTACGACCACCTCAGCTTCAATCAACTGTGTCACCACCTGCCATGCCACAGTCGCCACCACAGAGTACCCACCCTCCATTCCCACCAAACAAACCACTCACTCACCCCTCCTCCCAGGCCACCCTCTCCCAAAACCACCCTAGTGCCCAAGTGGCAACCTCGCCTCCAGGCCTCCTCCAAAAAACCACTGTCTGCCCCTCTTCCTTCTCATTCTCCTATGGACACTACACTCCTCCCACATCCACAGCCCTGTCCAGCATAACTTTATTTTTTCCAACTCTTATCCTAAATGCCCACACCCTCATCCTTGAAACCCACAAGTGCATCTCCAGTGCCCCCATTGCTCAACTTATTCCCCACAGAGTCTCTGTCATTATAAAATCCTAGTCTCTCCCTCCTTTCACACTTGTCTCCTCTGGAAACTTCTCTGTGTAGCCTTTGGCCTACATGTATCATTCACACTTTTCCTTACCTCCTCCTCTCCCCATCAGCCCCAATGCCACATTGTCCACCAGCCCTCGCTGCCATGATCACAGAACTCAACACTGTGGTCATGTAGGTGGAAGTAATGGCGGAGATGGATGCCCACGCTACCCTTGAAATATGCTTGCCCTGTCTTATCTCCAGCAACTCTGGACTTATCTTTCTGATCCATAGGCCAAAGACAACATCTGATTCCTGACTATCGCCCTGCAGAATATCCACCTCTTCTGACACCTCCACACCCTCCAGCAGATCTTCCTTGTCACCCACTGTGCCTTACATTTGAATACCTGTGCTACATACTCCCACAACTAGGCCCACTTGACTTTTACCCTCCTAGACACCCTCGTTTAAGCCTCTCTCACCTCCTTTCTCTACTCCCTTCCCACCTTTTGGCTTGCTAGCAGTATGGTCTCCAATGCCTAAACATTCGCTCCCTCCCTCCCAATGAATACCTCTTCCAGCACCAGGCTCGTCCCCTTCCTCCTTAACAAAACTTTCCTCCAACCTCACCATGTTGTCCGCACCTCTCCTTATCTCATTCACAACATCAACAGCCCCCTTCCCCTCGCATTAGGTAGGCTCGCTACTGGCCACCTCAAGCATATCCTATCATGCCACAACCTGTGCTCAATGATCCTACCATACACCTTATCCTCAGCGTCTTTTTTGCCTCCCTCACCATCGCCTGTGCCACTATCTATGTCCATCCCACAACTCTTCTCCCCTATGACTTCATCTCCAATGTTGACAGCACCTTAGCCCACTTCCCCCAAGTTCCATGGTCGTATCATCGCATACGTCCTAGTCTCATTGGTAGCGACCACCTCCCAGTTCTTCTCACCATCTCCTCAGCCCATCGCCCCCTCCATTGCCCTCCTCCCACTTCTCACCCCACTGCTCCTCAGTCTATGATTACTGCTGTGCTGACTGGGATGACTACCAGGAATCCATTGCCTCATAGGTCAAAAGCCGCCCATTTGCCTTTCACCATCCCACTGACATCCCCCATGTCTCCCTCTTCCTCCACAAGACCATCGCAGTATCCATGGAGGCCCACGTTCCTACCAATCTATCCTCTTCCTTCTCAGGCCATTCTTCTTCTCCTTGAATCCCAGCAGGCTCTACTACTCTTTCCTCTGCACCTGTGACTGGGATACAGTCCTCTGCCAATGGCAATTACAACAACACATCTGAAGCCTCCTAACAGCAAACATCTACACACCTCAACTTCACTCTCACTGTCAACTCCTTCAAACACTGGTCTCCTTCCACCATTTACCAGTAGCCATCCCATCCTGCATTACTCCCTTCTCCATGACAACTGCACCTTCCCTGAAAATCTCAGTAAGGTTATACATTTTCCTTCCGACCTTTCTGAGGTCTTCTCCATTCCAGATGATCCCCATTTTGATTACTCCCTCTTCACCACAGTCCTTGAATGCACTGATACAGCTGCCCTGCCCCTTGCCCCCAGTCTCTGCTACTTGGATCAGTTACATCCCTCAGACATAACCACTACCATTACTGCACATGATATCAAACTCATCCTCTAATCCAAACGCAACACCACCCCTGGTCACAATTGTGTCACCTACTGCTAACTCAAAGAATCCCCCCCTCCTTCCTGATTTCCTTGTGACCCTGTATAATGTCCTCCTCTCCACTGAACTGTGGAAGACTTCCCATGTCCGTCTGTTCCCTAAACTTAACAAACCCCCATCTGACACCTCTTCCTATCATCTCATCTGCCTCACCTCCGTGTTTAGTAAGGTCGTCGAGTGCATCCTCTCTGGCCGTATCCATCACCACCTTAATCACCACCACCTCCTTCCCCTTACCCAGCATGGCTTCCAGCACTTCTTCTCAGTGAATCACGTGCTGCTTAACCTTACTAATCTTGTTTTCCTCCAACTTCTGTTGCTCCACTGTCTTTGTTCCGCTCGACCTCCAGAATGCCTACCACAGTATCTGGAATTCCAGGCTCCTCTCTAAACATCAGATGTATGTTCTCGTCATCAGTTTCGTCCATCTCGTTGCTTCCTTCCCCTCTTGTCGTCTCTCCTATGTCACTGTCCACAATACCACCTCCCATAATTCCTGTCCCACAGCTGGCTTGCCCCAAGACTCGTCCTTTCTCCTCCTATCTATCTTGTGTAAACTGCAGATACGTCCAGACCCACCTGCCTGTTCACCTCCTCCAATTTGCTGACACTGGCTTCTTGGCGCTTTATTTTACCCTTCAACGGTGCCAATGTACCATTTAAACTCATCTCGACCAGTTCATTGCCGGATGCAACCACTGGCTCCTTCGCATCAACACTTCCAAGACATAGGTGATCATTGCAGGTCATACCACCTGGTCTGGCTCTACGATTTTTACCTCACCATTTATGGTTGTCCTATCCACCTCACTCGTACACTGAAGTACCTCGGTCTCACCCTTGACTATCACCTCATCTGGACTCCCCATCTCCTTATGACTCAATGCAAAACCTACAATAGACTCCACCTACTGAAACTCCTGTCCAACCGAACTTGGGGGCTGCATCCTTCTCCCATCCATCACATATACAAATCCTTGATCCATGACATCCTTTGTTATACCAGCGTTGCCTAGACTTCAAAAATGGTTCAAATGGCTGTGAGCACTATGTGACTTACCTTCTGAGGTCATCAGTCGCCTAGAATGTAGAACTAATTAAACCTAACTAACCTAAGGACATCACACACATCTATGCCCGAGGCAGGATTCGAACCTGCGACCGTAGCGATCGCTCGGTTCCAGAATGTAGCGCCCAGAACTACACGGCCACTCTGGCCGGCGCCTAGACTTCCCCCTTTCTCAGATTCTATAAAGCCCTCCAAAATCTCCAACGGCATGCACTTCGCCTCGCCTTCCATATCGACCTCCCGTGCCCCATAAGAATCCTCTACAACCTCATCCACTTCCCACATCATCTCCTTTTCCTTGAATACATGCACACCCTGTACATCATCTGCAGACTTGAGTCCCCCACCCCGTGATGTATTCTGTCCTCTCTACTTCAGCCCATTGCCATGCCCTTATCCTGATTTCCCATCCTCTCTCCTTCTCCACATCCTCCACCCCCTCTCGCAACGCAATTTCTAGCACCTATTCCTCATGGTTGATGAGCTTCGCCTTATCTACTCTCTACCAACTCTAATCCCTCCTTCCCCTCTCCCCCTCCTCTGGTATTCCTCTCCATTCCACTTCCCTTTTCCTGAGCGTTTTTGCTCCCTCCTCCACCCCTAATTTTCAGTGCATCCCTTCTGTGTCTGTGTGCTTCCTCCTGACTTACCTTCCCTCTCCATCGTCCACCGCGCCCATCTCCTGCCCCTTAGTGCGTCCCCTGACTCCCCTTTCTTTTCATCCAATCCCTTCTCCCCCTTCCCTGCAGCATTTTATTTTCCCCTCTTTTTCCATACTCTCAGGCCTCCCCTCGCTTGGTAGGTCTCTCTTGCCAGCTTTTATTCTTCACCGAGTGTCTATGTAGCGGTTTTAAAGTGTCTTAGTTCTGGAGTGTTTTAAATACTGTGGCCTACTTTTAACTTTTATCGATGACTTCCGTGTATTTTATGTGCTCCACGAATCGCCACCTTTTTTTAAAACACGACTTCAAACCAATCACGAACAGTTGCGACATAGTGAGATGGCGCAGTGCCACCACATCTGCGACTCAGAATACGAAAATTTCAGTTTTTGACAATACAGCATCGGATGAACTTCACTCAAAGGTACAAGAAGTGAAAATAATTAAAAAACGTCATAAGTCAACTAAAAATAACAAAGCATCTGGGAAAGACAATATAGTTGCAGACTTATGGAAACACTCCAGTGACAACATGACAGCATATCCAATAAGAATAGTCAGGGAATCGGGGAACAAATACCCTGCAAGCGGGATGGACATTTGCCTCTATATACGATGGGCATTCAACAAATAACGCATCACATAACTTTTCTCGGCCAGTTTCGGATGAAAAGTGAAATATTTCTTGTGAAGTATCGTGGAACATTCCTGCATCAGCGCCGATGGTTTCATGAAATTTCGATAGGTGACGCCGCTATACGTGGCCTTCAAAATATCGTCTGTGACTTATGTGCGTTCCGAGGAGAGAGTTATCATTGAGGGAGTTTTTATTTTTTTATTTTTTTGCGGAATACCAGACCGTTGCAGTTATTCATAGGCACTCGCAGAATGACTAAGGACATCTGGCAGTGAAAAAAAGCATTGTGATTAATGGGGCGAGCATATTCACGCGCCGCGTGCCGGCCGTCCGCACACAGCTGTGGCTCCTGCAATGCAGGAACGCGCGAGCACTCTCATTCCCAAGTGGGCGACGGATCACAAACCAACATTTCTCAACTGGACGTCTCTGACGGCAGTGCTGACACACTCGTCCACCAGTTAGGGTGCTCCAACGTGTGTGTCCTCAGGGTTCCTCTGCGTCTAACAGAAGACCATAAAGACCAACGGAGGAGCATCTGTGCGGAATTGCTTGCGCGTTACGAGGCTGATCGTCGAACATCGCCCCAGGTGATGAAACATGGGTTCATCACTTTGAACCGCCAATAAAACGGCAGTCAATGGCGTGGCTCCATATCCCCTCTCCTCCGATTAAAATATTGAAAGCCGCACTCTCAGACTGTAAAATCATGATGACGGTCTTCTGGGGCTCTGAAGGAGTTATTCTGTTTGATTTCCTCCTTCATGGTGCATCAATTAATCCGAAATTCTATTGTGCTACCCACAGGAAATTGAAGAAACTACTTCAGCGTGTTTGTCGCCGCAAAAATGCAACAGAACTTCTTCTTTACCATGACAACACTTGGCCTCACACAAGTCTGCGCACCAGAGAGGAGCTCACAAAACGTCTTTGGGCTGTTCTTCATCCACCCTACATCTAGGATCTCACACCTTCCGACTTCCATCTGTTTGGCCCAATGAAGAATGCACTACGGCGGTAGTGGGGAGGTTATTGATGCAACAGGACGTTGGCTATGGCGTCGAAGAGTGGAGTGTTGCCAGGAGGGTCTCACATGCTGTACCGTTAAGGTTGCATAATGCCATCGCAATATAGTGTATTGAAATACTGAAGAAAACGAACCTGCTTTCAGAAGAAAGTGTGTTGCCTTACGTTTTGTACTTATTGTACGCCCGTCGTACATCACCTTCGTAAAAAAGCAAGATGAAACGGATCCTAGCAATTACAGGCGAATATTTCTTTTGACTGTGAACTATAAGATGCTGTCGAAGACACTTATAAGCAGAGGAAAAAGAATACTTGATTCAGCGTTAGGTGAGTATCAAGGAGAGTTCAGGAAGAGCAGATCGTGTGTAGAACATGAGGTACACTTAAGGCAAATATCAGAAATTAGGAGACTCAGAGACATTAAATTCGTGAGAAAATTTGCGGATTTTAAACAAGCATACCATTACATTGATAGAAATACATTAACTAATATCTTAAAAGAGTTTGGACTAGACAACAAAAAACAGTTACAATTAAAGCAACTTAAAACAACACAACAACAAAAGTAAGATAACTAATATCTTCAAAGAGTTTGGACTAGACAACAAAAAACAGTTACAATTAAAGCAACTTAAAACAACACAACAACAAAAGTAAGATTTATGGACGAACCGTGAGAAAAGTTTGAGTAGGCAAGGAAATGGACTACTGTGCATAAGACAAAGTGGTTAGAGAATGGGGAAGGCCATAAAGTCTAAAGGCAAGCAACTAGGAAGAAAGTTGAATACAACCATAGAAGAAACATTTGCGGATTAGATGGCTTTTATTAGAGATTCGCTTGTAAGTGCACAAGAGAAAATCACAGAACTAAAATGTCAAGAACAAAAATGGGATTAAAAATAACATTTGAGAAACACAGCTTAAGAGAAAAATGGGTAATGTACCTCAAAATCTTAAAGTAAACAACACAGTATCTGAAGTAGACTATTTCAGAAACTAGGAGAATTTTTAAGGCAAATTCTCTGTTTTATGTTGTTGGATTTTTAAATGCAAGTAAATTTTCGATTGGTTGCTTTCTCAATTTTGAGTGTGTTCTTTAAGTTTGACTACAAAATTCCTGCCTACATAACATAACTATTAAACACGTGATAGCCACAACGAAAGTAGCAATAGACATGGCAAAATTGTGTATACGTGAGCAAAACATAGCAAAACTCAAAGTAATAAAACAGGAAACGTCCCACAACAATACATGTATTGAACAAAGTACCCTCAAAAGTATGGATAATAAACTAGTAACAGACAACGCAACAGCATTTGAGGCAGACAGGGGGGAGAGTGTAGCCGCTATAGAACATAGAGATTATGTAGAAAAAGTACTAAATTTATTTCAGGATAACAATATCACACACATAAAGCACTACCTTACCAATAAATTCAATACGCAAGTCAAGAAAACAATTGAAAATTCTAATGCTACCTTTAAAGAAAGAGATAAGAAATCATTTCATTGTCACGAATCCCCGAATTCCTCTTTACATGCAAAACCAAGAATACATTAAGAACCGATTATGATTCATCCAGTAATTAACTGAACACAATGTTTAACATATCTTTTCAGCAGAAAACTAAATAAACCTGTAACCACAATCTAGCATGTATAACAAAATATACACAGTAAGAAACTCGAGAGTATTTAACCCAAAATAATCCCATAAAAACCCGACTACCAGAAAAATTCATGCCGTTTAACGTAACCAATCTGTATAAAAATATACCACTATCAGGAACAATAGAAACCATTAAGAGAAACATCCTACACAACAGAAAAGTATCTGTCATTGAAACTTATCAAATAATAAATCTATTACAACTTACTTTATCTCAAAACAATTTTGAATTAGAAAATGAAACTCATACGCGATCACATGGAGTAGCAGTGTGAAATTTTTCACAGGCACCACAGCAGACATGTTTATTCATACGTTGGAAGAGAAATTCTTCAATACACTTCGGCCGAGCGGTTCTAGGCACTTCAGTCCGGAACCGCGCTGCTGCTACGGTCACAGGTTCGAATCCTGCCTCGGGCATGGATGTAACTGATATCCTTAGGTTAGTTAGATTTAAATAGTTCTAAGTGTAGGGGACTGATGACATCAGATGTTAAGTCCCATAGTGCTTAGAGCCATTTGAACCAATACACTTCGCTCAGTTCTCAACAAACTTATCTACTACCACAGATATGTAGATGACATATTGTTACAAGTATATGGAGATGACCAGAACATATAAATGAAACATCAACAACTAATCAGCTTGCGCCCTAACAAAAAATTTGCAATGGAAATATAACAAAACAAACCGATACACATTTTATACCAAAAAATAAGCAACAGAAACAGTCAACACCTACTCGAAATATATGGAAAAGCTATCACGACAGATTTTACCATAAATAAAAATTATTATCATCCAACTTCACATTAATACACACACTTGAAATCAATGATAAATATAATTTTAAATTTACCTCTGCATAGTAATGCGACACAAAATGAAATAAAAACTACAATATATTGCCCAACGAAATTACTTCAACCCCAAAATAGTGCAAAAACTATTGGAGCAGCATACAAAATCCAAAACAGATAACATACGTGAAGAAATAACATAAAAAAGAGAAGAAAAACAAAAACAAAACTACTTATTTTACAGCACCGTACACTGGCCAAATACCGCAAACGATGAACAACTTGTTTAAAAACACAAAACAAATTTAGCATTTCGTACGGATAATAGCTAGAAGAACAAAATGAGTTCGGCAAAAAATAATGTCACCACTTTTTGAAATCTATGCGTCTATAAACTTTCTTGTGATGATTGAAATAAACTTATATCGATTAGACACACAGGAATTTGGGAATCAGGATTAAAGAACACGCATGAAATTGCGAAAGCAAACAGTCCACATTTTAACTGCACCAAAAAGCCAACAACATAAAGCAGAAAATATTGAAACTGTTCTAAAAATTTTACACAAAATACCTGAAGGACATACAATGAACATGTAGGAGAATTGATACCAAACAACGTGAAAAAAATGACAGCCATAGAGATTATAATACATAAAATGTAGATGATCTTCCAACCTACAATAAATATGTACACTAAAATATCTTTATCCTGAAACATTATGAAATAATGATCAGACCAAAAATACCAAAGGCTGGAAGCTTAGGGTTTAACATCCCATCAGTATCAAGGTCGTTAGAGACGGTGTACGAAGCTCCGAGAATTTCAAAGCTAGGGACGGAAATTGGCCACGCCCTTTCACATGAATTATACAGCTTTATTGCCGGAGCGATTTACAGAAATCATGGGAGACTTAAACCTGGATGGCTGGACGGTTATTTGGAGTTCAATGTGCTGACCACAGCGCCAGCTCGCTCGGTATCGTACAAACCCTACGCAGTGAAACTACTGAACTGTACCCAAGAAGAACTCAAAAAATTACAATAAAAGAAGATTCCTTAGAGAAATACTAGGACCCAGAGCAGCAGAGAATCATATCTGAAAGCTGAAAAGTTAACAGATTGATGGAGTAAGCAGGTAAAAGTATATGGAAACTGATGCAGGATGAATAACAGAATAACTAAAGAAACAGAATAACTAAACAAATTTTTTAGTTAATGAAGTATTCCAAATCCAAAATCACATGACTGAATGAAATAGGAAGAGATATCGAAATTGTGGTCTTGACGTTCACACTGTAAGAAACAGAACTTTTGAAAGAATCAACAGAAAAGGCAGGCTGTCTGGACAGTAAAAAATTAGGAACTAAAAGAAAATGGACGTAAAAATAAAAGGGACAATATTCTCAAAGAATGAAAGATGTGGGAGCCTGAAGGAATCTTCAGCTGAAAATAAAGAAACAGAAACAATGTTGATTTATCGTGCCACATGGAAGGGTTATTCGAAATAAAAATAAACAAAGTAATGATAAACTGTGTGGTACGCCGTATTTCGATTCCCGATTCCTGGTTCTGGCGGACACTACCCCACATACCAGTTACGCTAGACGAGTACTTCCCAAAGAGCGTATTAAAGCTTCAACTAGCACAAGGGGAGAGAGTGGTGAATTCATTCAATCTTAAACAGATTTACATCGGGGCAACGGGTTTCTATGATTCTCTTGTGTATTCTAAATTTTATTTAGAAACAGTAACAAAACGATGTACGAAATGTCTGTAGACCTAAAAAAAGTGAAGGGGCAGACGTTATTGCGGAAAAATGGAAGGGGGTTTTATATTTGATTATGCTCCGGCTTATGGTAGTGTCAGCCTCAATAGCTATGTGTTTGTGAGGAATAAAGAATCTGCGCAACAACGTCGTGGGTAAAAACAAGCTACTTTCTCCTTGAGGTACCCCGCAGAAATGTTGAACAGGACGGTATTTGACTCCGTAGAATTTTTAGGACATTTATAGGTTTGAACTTAGTATACGTGGGTCGCTGTTCCAGGAATCCCCGCACCGTTTCATTTGGCTAAGCTTTCGCTCTGTAATCTCCGCCTGCAGGCCGGCACTGCAATAATGTTGTTGTGCAAACTAATTATGTGTAATCCGTGTAGCAACATCAGGTTACTGATTAAAGCGATACGTAACAGTGCCTTTGAAGTGCTCAGCGAATCTGTAATCTCAGACCCTTTCAGTGTAACCTGCCGCAATTATCGACAACCATCCGCGTAGCTCAGATATCTGCCGTTTATCATAATTATTTTCATTGAGTTGTCAACTACCAACACAAACTCTGAAATATTCTATGAACCAGAATTAGAGAAAGACTTTCGCAAGTATCTATTCAGTGACATTATAAAAATCTCGGTAATCGTACTGTATTAATACTGTAGGGCGGTGAAAGCCTTCTCTTTCTTGATGAAGAGTAGTGGCATCTCCTTAAGTTATGGAACCATAACAGATACTGAAATTGCTACGCAAGTATTGAAACACTGGTGAACCCAACAATGCCCCTGTCTGACTTTGAGCTCTTTCTTTTATTTTTATTGACAACGAATCCTTACTTGGGAATTTAAGTCCCTTAAAATGAGTGGGTAAATCGTCTACAGGGTATGAGGTACCTCACTTGCTGCTGCATCTGCGGATACAGTAGCTTCATGGTAGCTCAGCGTATTCGGTCAGGGGCTGGTAACTCCCTGCACTAATTTAAAAAGAAACTAATACTTTCATTGATGATGCTTGTGAGATGTAATGCCACAGACGCACAGAGTTGCTTACGAGATATGACGAAGCAACAGACAGGAAGAATTCAAGAGAGGAAAGAGTATGGAGAAGGGATTGCGTCTTTCGCTCATAATCGAAAACGCCTTTGGTTCCATGTTCGATTTCGGCAGCTCGTTAAATTTCCAATAATAATCGTTAGCAATGGCGGCCGAAGACATCTATTACAACGAGTTACCCATGTTCAGCAATGTTGTAAAAGAGGGCGGAAGAGTGGACAATGGTTTACGGCAAAATCCTGACCTTTGAGCGGGAAACTGCCCCTAAAAGACTGAAGGCGACTATCAAGGAAAAGGGACCTAGAGAAAAAGCCACTTTGTTACCTATAATCTACTGTAGATCCCTCGAACCAAAAAGAACAGGTCACAATTGTCTACAAGAAGGGTAACAGAAGAGATCAACAGAACTACTGTCCAACATCCTTGACGTGCATTTGTTGCAGGATCTTAGAACATGTTCTGAGGTCAAACATAATGAGGTATGTCGAAAAGTACGACCTCCTCCATGCCAGCTAGCATGGCTATCGGTAAAACAAAGATAGTATGAAACCCAACTCGAACCTTTCGCACGTGACTCCTGAAAGCCATGGTTCAAGGCACTCGCTTCATCTCCTAAAGGCAACTGATTCAGTACCACACCTACGATTACTATGAAAAGTGGATTATCAGAAAAAATATGTGACAGAAATACGGATTTCTTGGTAGGAAAGACGTTGCGTGTTTTGTTGGATGGGGGGTAACTTCTGGTGTACCCCAGGGAAACCCGCTTGATGCTTGAGAACAATATTATCAGTAACCTCAGACTTTTCGCAGATGATGCCGTTATGTACAACGAAGTGCAGTCTCAATGAAGCTCTCAATGAAGCTGTACAAATATTCAGAGACTGGTAAGAATTCAAAGCTGTGCAGTGACTGAGACCCTGCTTAAAAGTTTCAAAAATGTTATGATGTTCACTTCACAAAACGAGAAAAACACAATATCATATAACATATAATATTAATGAGTCACAGTTGTAATTTGTTAAATCAAACAAGTAAGGTGGTGCGATGAACCCCCTTCCAAGCACTTAAATGTGATTTGCAGAGTATTCATGTAGATGTAGATGTAGAACTAGGTGTAACAATAGGGACGCAAATAGGTTGGAGCCATCGGTTTTTGATGGAATAGTGGGGAAATGGTATCAGTTTACAAAGGAGATCGCTTATAAAAAAAAACTCGTGCGACCCATCCTATAATACTGCTCAAGTGTGTGGGACCGCACCAAAGAGGACTAGCAGTGATATTGAAAGTTCAGAGTGAAGCGCAGCACGAATGGTCACAGGTTTGCTTGACACGCTCCAAGGTGTCACTGAGATGTCGAAGGGAATGAACTGGCAGTCTCTTGAAGACAGACAGAAACTATTCTGAAAAGGTCTAATAAGAAAGTTTAAGGAACCGGCTTTAAATTATGATTCTAGTAATATATTACAACCCCCACAAATTGCTCCCATAAGGATCGTGAAGAGGAGGTTAGATTAATTACAGTACGCACAGAGGCATTTAAACAATTGTATTTCCAGCACTCCTTACGTGAATGGAACGGGAAAAAGTCCTAATAACTGGCACAGTTGGACATACGCTCTGAAATGCGCTTTACAGTCGTTCAAAGAAGTTATATGTAGATACAAACTGAGCCCACCAATGAATAAGATAATATGATGTGAAACACAAAGATCTGGAGGATATCATGAGAGAAATAGACAAAACAGTCAAAAAAGGGAAACTTAGGCATCGATTAGTGAAAAGAAGAGTGAGAGGAAGACTTGAGAAACAACTGGTATGATCAGCGTGAGAAGAACGAGCAGTGAAAGCGATCAGTTAGAGGACAGTGAGCACTGAGTAAACGTGTTTCGTCACGTAACAGTCAGGCACCACGCAAAGTGATGAGCGTTGCATTTTGTTTCATACAAATCGTGTTTTGAGTTTGCCATCTGGAGTCTTGTCATACTATATCGGCTCAGGTTTTCCATTGATTCAGATGACTATCATCGCTTTATGAAGTGTTCCATGTCGGATGATCGTTCTTGTGGTCGAATTCTTGAAACATCCGACAGTGAATTCATCATCGGACCTAAACTTCCATATATTGTGTTGATACCACCTCGATGAGATAAATCGCTGCATACAGTATACTCCTTGAGCGTGGACAGTAGCACCACATCGACAGCTCTGTAGCATCTGCCTGAAGGGGAACTGAGAGGTCCGTCAACTAGAGACAAAAGGAACAAGGTATAGTGTACAGATCGCCACAGAACCTTTAAGGTGAAGATTACTGGATGTCAACTGGTAGCCACACGACAACAGAGGAGAGCGACACTTCGTGCCGGCACCTCAACCGCCTCACAAACTTCTACACAACATTGACTACATCAACTGAGGAAGTGAAGTGGTTAATACCTCCCCCTGCCCTGTTTTCCTAATTACTTACTCATCTCTATGACCAAACAAATTGGCCCTGAGGAATTATTGTTTTCTTGATCTGCGAATTATAATATTTATAAACGTAAGTTTACGATGTATGTAGCATTTTTAATTTAATTTGCTACATTCTGGCGGCCAGTGTGGTGTGACCTCAAGTCATATCAGTCTTTGTATTTTACGTTTTGACTCACACTATGGGGCCACTTGCATATCTGCACTCTAATCAATTTATTTACGCTGATTGAAAGATGCTAAGGAACAAGCGACACTTGCTAAGTTACAACAGCCAACTGCTACGGAACAACGGATAGTTCCTACGGATCATACGATAATAGTAGTAAAAGTAAACGTAGAGGGCAGGACAAAATGGCTCTGAGCACTATGCGACTTAACTTCTGAGGTCATCAGTCGCCTAGAACTTAGAACTAATTAAACCTAACTAACCTAAGGACATCACACACATCCATGCCCGAGGCAGCATTCGAACCTGCGACCGTAGCGGTCACGCGGTTCCAGACTGAAGCGCCTTTAACCGCACGGCCACACCGGCCGGCCAGGGCAGGACATGTTAACTGCAGCAAAGCCAGTACACGAACTCTCTGTACGATCTGTATGCATTCGACATACGATAATTGACGAAGGTTGATGAGAAACCGATTAGTGGTACGGCAACATGTCTGCAAGGCATCATTTGAGTGCTTACGATGGTGGACGAGCAGTTGGACAGCTCGAAGTAGGTCAAAGTGTCCCTGCTGTGGCCACAGTAATGGATGTATTTTTGGTATTTCGCGATTGTAAAGGGCCGCTGAAGATAGAAATGTGCGGAAGCATCTCGATGGTTGTAAACGAATCACCACACAGCAAGAGGATCGATACGTAGCATTAAAGGCCAAAAGAAACCGAGATTTCAGTCGTAGGCATCTCACTGCCGCAGACTATGCAACCGCGGCCGGTCCACGCGTGACTGTTGATTTTTTGTAAAATATTTATTTCACGAGATCGCATGTAGGAAAATAGACAACTACACTGAAGCGCCAAATAATCTTTTATATGCATGCGTACTCAAATACAAAATATGTAAAAAGGCAGAATACGGCGCTGCGGTCGGCAACGCCTATAAAGGACAAGTGTCTGACTCAGTTGTCAGATGGTTTACGGCTGCTAAAATGGCAGGTTATCAAGACTGAAGTGAATCTGAACGTGGTGTTTTAGTCGGCGCAGTACTGATTGGAAAAAAATTGGAAATTTGTGGTAAAGTGTTATGGGACCAAACTGCTGAGGTCTTCGTTCGCTCTCTAAGCTTTTTTTTTTTGTCATCAGTCTACTGACTGGTTTGATGCGGCCCGCCACGAATTCCTTTCCTGTGCTAACCTCTTCATCTCAGAGTAACACATGCAACCTACGTCCTCAATTATTTGCTTGACGTATTCCAATCTCTGTCTTCCTCTACAGTTTTTACCCTCTACAGCTCGCTCTAGTACCATGGAAGTCATTCCCTCATGTCTTAGCAGATGTCCTATCATTCTGTCCCTTCTCCTTATCAGTGTTTTCCACATATTCCTTTCCTCTCCGATTCTGCGTAGAACCTCCTCATTCCTTACCTTATCAGTCTACCTAATTTTCAACATTCGTCTATAGCACCACATCTCAAATGCTTCGATTCTCTTCTGTTCCGGTTTTCCCACAGTCCATGTTTCACTACCATACAATGATGTACTCCAGACGTACATCCTCAGAAATTTCTTCCTCAAATTAAGACCGGTATATGATATTAGTAGACTTCTCTAAGCCAGAAATGCCTATTTTGCCATAGCGAGTCTGCTTTTGATGTCTTCCTCGCTCCGTCCGTCATTGGTTATTTTACTGCATAGGTAGCAGAGTTCCTTAACTTCATTGACTTCGTGACCATCAATCCTGACGTTAAGTTTCTCGCTGTTCTCATTTCTACTACTTCTCATTACCTTCGTCTTTCTCCGATTTACTCTCAAACCATACTGTGTACTCATTAGCCTGTTCATTCCGTTCAGCAGATCATTTAATTCTTCTTCACTTTCACTCAGGATAGCAATGTCATTAGCGAATCGTATCACTGATATCCTTTCACCTTGTATTTTAATTCCACTCCTGAACCTTTCGTTTATTTCCATCATTGTTCCTCGATGTACAGATTGAAGAGTAGGGGCGAAAGGCTACAGCCTTGTCTTACACCCTTCTTAATACGAGCACTTCGTTCTTGATCGTCCACTCTTATTATTCCCTCTTGGTTGTTGTAGATATTGTATATGACCCGTCTCTCCCTATAGCTTACCCCTACTTTTTTCAGAATCTCGAACAGCTTGCACCATTTTATATTGTCGAACGCTTTTTCCAGGTCGACAAATCCTATGAAAGTGTCTTGATTTTTCTTTAGCCTTGCTTCCATTATTAGCCGTAACGTCAGAATTGCCTCTCTCGTCCCTTCACTTTTTCTAAAGCCAAAGTGATCGTCCCCTACCGCATTCTCAATTTTCTTTTCCATTCTTCTGTATATTATTCTTGTAAGCAGCTTCGATGCATGAGCTGTAAAGCTGATTGTGCGATAATTCTCGCACTTGTCACCTCTTGCCGTCTTCGGAATTGTGTGGATGATGCTTTTCCGAAAGTCAGATGGTATATCGCCAGACTCATACATTCTACACACCAACGTGAATAGTCGTTTTGTTGCCACTTCCCCCAATGATTTTAGAAATTCTGATGGAATGTTATCTATCCCTTCTGCCTTATTTGACCGTAAGTCCTCCAAAGCTCTTTTAAATTCCGATTTTTATACTGGATCCCCTATCTCTTCTAAATCGACTCCTGTTTCTTCTTCTATCACATTGTAAGTAGGCTGTTTAGATTTTTATATTGGTAATGCCACGTAGCGCTCTGTATGAAAATCACTGGCTGTGCTGTGTGCAGTCTGTGGCTAGTTTGCATTGTTGTCTGCCATTGTAGAGGGGCAGCTGGATGTTAACAGCGCGTAGCGTTGCGCAGTTGGAGGTGAGCCGCCAGCAGTGGTGGATGTGGGGAGAGAGATGGCGGAGTTTTGAAATTTGTAATACTGGATATTATGAACTGCTATGTATATTATGATTTTTCAACACTATTAAGGTAAATACATTGTTTGTTCTCTATCAAAATCTTTCATTTTGTTAACTATGCCTATCAGTAGTTAGTGCCTTCCGTAGTTTGAATCTTTTATTTAGCTGGCAGTAGTGGCGCTCGCTGTATTGCAGTAGTTCGAGTAATGAAGATTTTTGTGAGGTAAGTGATTTGTGAAAGGTATAGTTTAATTTTAGTCAGGGCCATTCTTTTGTTGGGATTTCTGAAAGTCAGATTACGTTGCGCTAAAAATATTGTGTGTCAGTTTAAGCACAGTCATGTATAAATGTTCAAAGGGGACGTTTCAACATCAGATAAATCTTCACCCTCATAGAGGCATTCAATGTATTCTTCCCACCTATCTGCTCTCTCCTCTACATTTAACAGTGGAATTCCCATTGCACTCTTAATGTTACCACCGTTGCTTTTAATGTCACCAAAGGTTGTTTTGACTTTCCTGTATGCTGAGTCTGTCCTTCCGACAATCATATCTTTTTCGATGTCTTCACATTTTTCCTGCAGCCATTTCGTCTTAGCTTCCCTGCACTTCCTATTTATTTCATTCCTCAGCGACTTGTATTTCTGTATTCCTGACTTTCCCGGAGCATGTTTGTACTTCCTCCTTTCATCAATCAACTGAAGTATTTCTTCTGTTACCCATGGTTTCTTCGCAGCTACCTACTTTGTACCTATGTTTTCCTTCCCAACTTCTGTGATGGCCCTTTTTAGAGATGTCCATTCCTCTTCAACTGTACTGCCTACTGCGCTATTCCTTATTGCTGTATCTATAGCGTTAGAGAACTTCAAACGTATCTCGTCATTCCTTAGTACTTCCGTATCCCACTTCTTTGCGTATTGATTCTTCCTGACTAATGTCTTGAACTTCAGCCTACTCTTCATCACTACTATATTGTGACCTGAGGCTATATCTGCTCCTGGGTACGCCTTACAATCCAGTATCTGATTTCGGAATCTCTGTCTGACCATCATGTAATCTAATTGAAATCTTCCCGTATCTCCCGGCCTTTTCCAAGTATACCTCTTCCTCTTGTGATTCTTGAACAGGGTATTCGCTATTACTAGCTGAAACTTGTTACAGAACTCAATTAGTCTTTCTCCTCTTTCATTCATTGTCCCAAGCCCATATTCTCCTGTAACCTTTTCTTCTGCTCCTTCCCCTACAACTGCATTCCAGTCGCCCATGACTATTAGATTTTCGTTCCCCTTTACATGCTGCATTACTCTTTCAATATCCTCATACACTTTCTCTATCTGCTCATCTTCAGCTTGCGACGTCGGCAAGTATACCTGAACTATCGTTGTCGGTGTTGGTCTGCTGTCGATTCTGATTAGAACAACCCGGTCACTGAACTGTTCACAGTAACACACCCTCTGTCCTACCTTCCAATCCATAACGAATCCTACACCTGTTATATCATTTTCTGCTGCTGTTGATATTACCCGATACTCATCTGACCAGAAATCCTTGTCTTCCTTCCACTTCCCTTCACTGACCCCTACTATATCTAGATTGAGCCTTTGCATTTCCCTTTTCAGATTTTATAGTTTCCCTACCACGTTCAAGCTTCTGACATTCCACGCCCCGACTTGTAGAACGTTATCCTTTCGTCGATTATTCAGTCTTTTCCTCATGGTAACCTCCCCCTTGGCAGTCCCCTCCCGGAGATCCGAATGGGGGACTATTACGGAATCTTTTGCCAATGGAGAGATCATCATGACACTTCTTCAATTACAGGCCACATGTCCTGTGGATACACGTTACGTGTCTTTAATGCAGTGGTTTCCATTGCCTTCTGCATCCTCATGTCGTTGATCATTGCTGATTCTTCCGCCTTTAGGGGCAATTTCCCACCCCTAGGACAATAGAGTGCCCTGAACCTCTATCCGCTCCTCCGCCCTCTTTGACAAGGCCGTTGGCAGAATGAGGCTGACTTCATATGCCGGAAGCCTTCGGCCGCCAATGTTGATTATTTATCAAAATTTAGGCAGTGGCGGGGATCGAACCCGGGACAGAAGACGTTTGGATTATGAATCAAAGACGCTACATTTTTTTTTTTTTTTTTTTTTTTTTTGTAATAAGCGACTCGACGAACGAGGGGAGCTCGCCAGGTGCTATACGCTGATTCAGACACTCGACCGTTTCCGAGGAAACGACGGTCAAAGTCATCAACGCGCTGTTACTATAGAGTAGATAACTTTTCCGCCCGAGAATGCAATTGAAGCGGTGCCTCAGTGGCTATCTTCGTTCCTTCTTAACTTTGATTCCCGAGTTCGAGACCATATTTGTTTTTAATTTTTTTTGCTCCTCCTCTATCAGAACCATCTACGAATGCTTTTTTTTTCAATTTATGTTGAAACAATGCTGTCGCTACTCGTCAATCAACCTTCCGTGCAATTAATGAATTAAAAAAATAATAAACGAATTAGAAAATAATGTGAAACATTTTTGAACCTCCTTACAACCTGTAAGGTTGCAAGGACATTCACAAACACTTCACATCACTTTCCCATTCGTTTATTTTTTTTTAACTTCTCTCATTACACAGTAAATCAATTGACGAATAACGACAACACTGTTTCAACCTAAATTGAAGTAAACATTCGTAGATAACTCAGAGTGAGGGGAGAAAATAAAAGTAACAACCGGGTTTCGAACTCGCAGCGCAAAGTTTTGAAGCCTCGACGGTAGCAGCTTTTTTAATGTTTTTATATTTTTTAATTATTTTTTATTTTTTATTTTTTTAGACCGTAATGTGGTAAAAAATAAAAAATAAAAAAGAAAAAAAGAAAATAAACTTATAGTTGGACGCGAACACGCGACTATGCGTTTGGAATTCACGACGATTACCACTTTTTTTATTTTGAAAGCCCCTTAACAAAAAAAAACCTAAGTGCCACCGCCACTTTTCATCCTATAACAAAAAAATCTGGTCCACTTCAGGCGTTGGCTCCTGGCTAAACCTACTCCAGAGAGCTGCCTATATACCAGGGGAAATATGGGAAATCAAGGTTTGGGCTATCCTTACAAACAACAAAATCTTCCTTTTTTTTAATTTTATTTTAATTTTTTTAATTTTGTTTTGTGTAGTTTTGTTATGTATTTGATCAGAGGCCTTCTGCGCCCCGCTGGTAATATGTTGAGTTCTCGAAATTGATGTGTTCCGTTGAATTGTTCATTGGTTCAAACAGGAAACCTTCTTCTCTCTTGGCTTAACACATTCCAGCTGCGAGGCGGCTCGTGGAAAGCACTCCCAAGGAAGTTCGAGAAAAATTGTCTGTATTTTGGGTGACGGACAACGACATAATGACGGTCATTGAGGTATGTCCAAAAATCGAGTACAGAGTCTACAGTTTGTCCAAATAGGTAGTGAATGGCATGTCCGCGAATCCAATTCACAGCATTGGTCTTTGTCCGAGGAAAATAGTCACGTTCTGGAATTAATAATGAAAGGGGAGTAATCCGATCCGGAATGTCCCGCGTTAGAAAAGCCACAATACGTCGAACCAAGTGCCAAACCCCCGCCGCCGGTCCGCAAACAAACCGATGTTCATCATTGTCTGGCACTCCACACGTGGAACATAGAGGTGATTGGGCGAGGTGGATACGATGAAGGCGAAATTGGTTGATTTGCTTACCATTGACAGTTAATTACCAGACAGATTGAACATTCGTGTCAAGGTAACAGGCGAACACCGCGCGCCATACATGACGCCAGTCAACCTGGGGGAACTTTTGTTCAATCGGGTTAGGTGGACGACCTAATTGGAGGACATTGTATACTTCCTTTGTCTTGAGTAAAAGCGGTCTTGGTAAGGTGAGGGGTAGATAACTGAGTTCAAGAAAGAAGTACCGTATATAATGGAACTGGGCCGGAACATCCGAGATCATCACTGGGGCTGACAGTGAGACCGGCGAATATGCCGACAGGAGGAGACCAGTGAGGCTCGTTGGGCAACGTGTCCATACCGTCATCTGGGAGCTAACAAATAGGGCGCGAGCTCTATCCGGCACGTGAAACAGACCTATCCCACCTCGTTCACGGGGAAGAGTAAGGGATGCATAGTTAACTTTGAACAACAGCTCACAGCTGACGAAAGATGCCATCGCTGCCAACATGCGACGTGCCACAGTAAGCGGGAAAGGTAGAACTTGTGCTACATGGGGAACTCGGGATGCGATATATATATTGACATATCGAGCTCGTTGGAGAATATCTAGGGATCGAAGGCGATGGTCCATAAGACCTGCTCTGATCATTAAAAGGAGGCGTCGGCTGTTGATGGTGGCTGAACGCCGGAGATCAGATGAAAAATATATTCCCAAACAGCGAATGGTATCAACGGTGGTGAGAGGTGTAACGCACTCCACGGGAAGTCCCGTGCCAATGAACATAACTTGTGACTTACGTACGTTTAAAGAGCTACCCGACGCCTCACCATAAGTCGCTACCCACGTCAAAACAGCTCGAACCTCGTCGGCATTTCGTAAACAGATGACTACATCGTCAGCATAGGTCGTGCAACAGAATCGGTAGCGATCTATGGACAACGCTACCAAAAGTTGTCTTAGTCCACATAGCAAGGATTCCAAGGAAAAGGCGTACAAAATTGCTGATAGAGGGCAACCTTGATGTACGGATCGACCTATTTTTATTGGTGGAGTGAGTCTGCCATTGTACATAATCCTGGACGAGGCACCCCGCAGAAGGCGCAGCACTACCGTGATAACGGCGTCTGGGAAACCCATATGGTGGAGAACGGCCGTAAGGAACGAATGGTCAACCCTATCAAAAGCTTGACTAAAGTCCAAAGACGCAAGTGCCCCAGAGAGGCGTTGTGCCTGGGTAACGGCGATCATATCCCTGTAGCGGCATAAAGCCGTGCGGATATTATTATCCCCTCCCAAAGATGCTTGGTCTGGCGACACAACATATCGGGCAACGTTTTTAAGTCGTGCCGCCAAAAGGCGAGTGAAGATTTTCATATCACTGTTAAGGAGTGTGAGGGGCCGATAATCACTGATATTGTTGCCACCATGCGGTTTATGTACAGGAATAATAATTCCTTCCATGAAAGCGTCCGGCACAGGTACTTCCGGAGACATCAGTTCCCGACAGATGGAGGTGAAGGTGGACTCTAACAAATCACGGAAGGTGCGATAAAATTCGAGGGGAAGACCGTCTGGTCCTGGGGAGCGATTGATGGTTCCTGCCCGGATCGCATCGCGGACTTCCTCATCAGTCACCTCTGACATCAAGTCAATTGACGCATCTCCTGGGATACTATCGAAGTTGAGCTGTGTGACTTCCTTGATCAACTCTGGGGAATGTGGAATTGCGGCGTATAGCTGCTGGTAGTGGGCGTGAAGCACATTCCCTATTGCAGATTGGGTTACGTAGCGACGCCCTTCTTGATCTGTTAGGACGTGAATCAATTTTCGGCGTCGATTTTGGCGTTCTTGGATGATATGGTACATCGACGGATGTTCATGAGGCATGCGATCAGCAGTACGATATCTTACTATCGATCCTTCCAAATGCCTTACCATGAGATTGGAGATTTGGGCCTTAGCATGGTTCATCCTTGTATGGCGCTCAGAGGAGGCTGGCATCGTGGAGCATTCTCGTAGGATCCTGTAATAAAAGTCCATAGTGCTCTTCCTCCAGGCGACAACATCTTTGCCATACCGGATCAAAGTTTTTCGAAAAGCAGGTGTTGCACACTGAATCCACCAGGATATGGTAGACGGATACGTGGGTCGGCGTCAATTACATGTGATCCAAGTGTCTTCTATTAGAAGTCGACAGTCAGGTGAATTAAGAAGTGCCGTGTTCAGTTTCCAAAAACCACGTCCGTGCCATACTGCCTGTCTTGTGAGAACAACATCACAGAAGTAGGCCTCATGATCTGAAAAAGCAACAGGCCAGATTTCAGCCTGTCGAGTGTGTTGAATTAGGGATCGCGAGATGTAGATGCGATCCAGTCGGCTAGAGGAATGCGCAGTGTAGTACGTAAAGCCCAAAAGATCACCGTGAACATGTCTCCACGTGTCAACAGATTGTAGCCGCGTGACGACTGTTTCCAGAGCTGCGCATGGTGAGTGACGCGGCAATTGATCCTCAGGTCGCTGGGTGCAGTTGAAGTCTCCACCCATGACCCAGTCATCGTGTGGTCCCATAAAAAGGGGTGTAGCTTCATTCGCGAAGAAGGCATTGCGTTCACGACGGTAGCTGGAGCCCGACGGCGCATAAATGTTGAAGATGCGTACACCAAAGAGAGTAAGGGCCATACCTCTGCCGTTGGTGAGGTATAGGACATCTTCGGCAGGAAGACCTTCGCGTAAGATGATGGCAACACCACTACCGGTGTCCGAAGCGGGAGAGAGATGCGCCGTGAAGCCATGTGGTGGTGAAAAATCGGCGACATGCACTTCCTGAAAAAGCGCAATATCTATGTCCGCATCATAAATCATATCGCGGGGCAGCGCTAGTTTATGGGGCGCACGAATGGTCGCGAGGTTAATCGTTGCGACACGATAATGCTTGTGTTGGAGTCCCACAGGCACAGGTGGGGCTGGTTCTTCAGGAGCGATAGGTCGTCGATCTTGCCGGTCCGCTGAAGAGGCTGCTATTGTGGAGAGTTTGCGGGCGCGGGGGCAACCGATGGGGGCGCCCCATCATCAGCACCGTCCACCCCAGTCCCGTCGATCTCCACGTCGTCTGCCCAGGAGACTGAGTCTGCGGTAGGGCATCGGCTGTGCACATCATCCACGTGGAGAGGAGACGTAGTTTTCGTCTCATCGGATAGGCTCACTTCAACGTCGACCTGTGGGGGCGACGGTGCCAGTACGGAGGGGTGGTCGTTGCCAGTGGTCGCCTGTGGCGGGTCGTTCGCATCAGATTTTTGGTCATCAAAGAGCGGTTTGCTGTCCATCTTCAGGTCTGCATCCCTGGTATCCATCTGTAGAATGGATTCATCAGGGGGTGTACGGCTACGTTTCTTTCTCTTTCGTGCCGTCCCTTGTTTTCGAACATGTCGTTCAGAGTCTGATTGCGGGTGGCTTTCGTCTGACTCCGGACCAGTCTGAAGGAAAGCAGAAGTAGGTACCACTCCCGGATCAACGTTCATCTCAGTAGCATTTTCAGTCACATTGCTGCGAAGATTCGGCAGGTCAGGATCTGGCGTCTGTGGCACCTCAGAAGGATTCTCAGTTGCGATTGCATCTACCTGACCAGACGACGTCAACGAAGCAGGAAGACCCTGTGGGGAGGTGCTACCTTCCTTGGCAACCTTGGCATATGTGACAGGGATCTGAGTGATCACCGCTGGGGACGCTTCCTCTCCGACCGGCGTCTGGATCAGGCGGCGTCGCATGCAGGCGGATCTAACGTGGCATTCTTGTCCACAACCCGCACATGTTCGGGGTTGGCCGTCGTACATGACAATAGCTCGCACCCCGCCAATTGACAGATATGATGGTATACGTTTTTTCAGTTCAATTTTGACCTGACGCACAACATTAAGGACGTGGTAGGTCGTGAAGGTTTTCTATTTCTCCTCTACGTAACCAATGACGTTACCGTATGGTGGTAACGCAGAGACAACTTCGTCCTCCGGCACTTCAAAAGGTAGTTCAAACACCCTAATCGTGCGTTTACCGTACTCTGCGAGTTCAAGTGTTACAGCTACGACGTGACCATCAGAGTATTTGAATTTAAGTCCATTGGCATGGCGGCGAATAACATCTTCACACACCTTGGTGTTTGTCATTTTAATATAAACGACACTACTCATGATCGAAAAATGGATTCCGATAACGTGGTTAGGATCTAAACGAACTTCTTCACGTATGAACCTTTCAACTTCATGTGCACGAGGTCGCGCATGTTCAGCTGGGAAGGAAACTTTAAGGGTCGCACGGCGGTAAGCGCTCGACATGTTGTTCACGGTGGACGGACACAAGCCTTAAAGCTACGACGCGGAAGTAAACAACGCCTGCAGCGGAGCACTGGCCGGCGCTGGGCCGTCCGCACGCTGCCACGGCTGAGAGCCGACTGATATGAGTGTACAGTGAATGTCAGGAATCCGGTAAAACAACAGATCTCAGACATCGCGGTGGCCGGAAGGAGATCATGCAAGAATGGGACCTAGGAGGACTGAAGAAAATCGTTCAGCGTGACAAAAGTGCAACCCTTTTGTAAATTACTGCAGATTTCAAGACCCATGAAACGTCTAGATACGACGCTGACAGGTGACACGTACACAAGCATTCTGTCTTATCGCCTGCATCCATTCATGCCAATTGCGCATTCCGACGGTCTTGGGAAATTCCATCAGGACAATGCCACACCACACACGTCCAGAATTTCTACACAAAGGCTCCAGGAGCACTCTTCTGAGTTTACGTACTTCCGCTGGCCACCAAACCCTCCAGACATGAACATTATTGAGTATACCTGGGTTGCCTTGCAACGTTCTGTTCAGAAGAGATCTCCACCCCCTCGTGCTATTAAGGATTTACGAAGAGTCGCACAGGATTCATGGTGTGAATCCACTCCATCACTACTTAAACATTAGTCGACTCCAAGCTACGTCCTGTTGCGGCACCTCTACGTGCTCGGGGGAGGGAGGGGCGTGTGTCCTACACGATATTGGGCAGGTGTACCAGTTTCTTTGGCTCTCCATTGTAATTTCGACTGTTTCCGGTCATTTTAATATCAGAATATAAAAAGTAGTTTCACTTTGCCTGTTGCCTATTAACAACAGCCAACTGACCAAGTGCCCTCTTGTCTTAAATGTTAAAATGTGTGTGAATTCCTAAGGGACCAAACTGCTGACGTCATCGGCCCCGAGACTTACACAGTACTTAAATTAACTTAATTTAACTTACGCGAAGACCAACATACACACCCATGCCCGAGGGAGGACTCGAACCTCCTATGGGAGGGCTTTTTAATTCTGGTATGAAGAACACTGGGAACGGTTGAAAATAATTATTTATTTTCCTACATGCGATCTTGGTTAGTAACGATTTTACAAAAAAGTTAATGTGCATCGAAATATCAGATTGCTCTCTCTCCACTAACAATGTCGGGCGACTGCACTGTGGAAATAGTAAGTAATCACAGCAAAGCCATTCCGATAGCCACTGTGCTCTTAAAAGAAGAAGGTTTTCTAAACTTCTGCACCTAATAAATAATACACCACTGGCCATTAAAATTGCTACACCAAGAAGAAATGCAGATGATAAACGGTGGTACTCATTTGACAAATACACTCCTGGAAATGGAAAAAAGAACACATTGACACCGGTGTGTCAGACCCACCATACTTGCTCCGGACACTGCGAGAGGGCTGTACAAGCAATGATCACACGCACGGCACAGCGGACACACCAGGAACCGCGGTGTTGGCCGTCGAATGGCGCTAGCTGCGCAGCATTTGTGCACCGCCGCCGTCAGTGTCAGCCAGTTTGCCGTGGCATACGGAGCTCCATCGCAGTCTTTAACACTGGTAGCATGCCGCGACAGCGTGGACGTGAACCGTATGTGCAGTTGACGGACTTTGAGCGAGGGCGTATAGTGGGCATGCGGGAGGCCGGGTGGACGTACCGCCGAATTGCTGAACACGTGGGGCGTGAGGTCTCCACAGTACATCGAAGTTGTCGCCAGTGGTCGGCGGAAGGTGCACGTGCCCGTCGACCTGGGACCGGACCGCAGCGACGCACGGATGCACGCCAAGACCGTAGGATCCTACGCAGTGCCGTAGGGGACCGCACCGCCACTTCCCAGCAAATTAGGGACACTGTTGCTCCTGGGATATCGGCGAGGACCATTCGCAACCGTCTCCATGAAGCTGGGCTATGGTCCCGCACACCGTTAGGCCGTCTTCCGCTCACGCCCCAACATCGTGCAGCCCGCCTCCAGTGGTGTCGTGACAGGCGTGAATGGAGGGACGAATGGAGACGTGTCGTCTTCAGCGATGAGAGTCGCTTCTGCCTTGGTGCCAATGATGGTCGTATGCGTGTTTGGCGCCGTGCAGGAGAGCGCCACAATCAGGACTGCATACGACCGAGGCACACAGGGCCAACACCCGGCATCATGGTGTGGGGAGCGATCTCCTACACTGGCCGTACACCACTGGTGATCGTCGAGGGGACACTGAATAGTCCACGGTACATCCAAACCGTCATCGAACCCATCGTTCTACCATTCCTAGACCGGCAAGGGAACTTGCTGTTCCAACAGGACAATGCACCTCCGCATGTATCCCGTGCCACCCAACGTGCTCTAGAAGGTGTAAGTCAACTACCCTGGCCAGCAAGATCTCCGGATCTGTCCCCCATTGAGCATGTTTGGGACTGGATGAAGCGTCGTCTCACGCGGTCTGCACGTCCAGCACGAACGCTGGTCCAACTGAGGCGCCAGGTGGAAATGGCATGGCAAGCCGTTCCACAGGACTACATCCAGCATCTCTACGATCGTCTCCATGGGAGAATAGCAGCCTGCGTTGCTGCGAAAGGTGGATATACACTGTACTAGTGCCGACATTGTGCATGCTCTGTTGCCTGTGTTTATGTGCCTGTGGTTCTGTCAGTGTGATCATGTGATGTATCTGACCCCAGGAATGTGTCAATAAAGTTTCCCCTTCCTGGGACAATGAATTCACGGTGTACTTATTTCAATTTCCATGAGTGTATATACTAGAACTGACATGTGATAACATTTTCACGCAATTTGGGTGCATAGATCCTGAGAAACAGTAGCCAGAACAACCACATCTGTCCGTAATAACGGCCTTGATACGCCTGGGCATTGAGTCAAAAAGAGCTTGAATGGCGTATGTAGTTCAACACGATACCACAGTTCATCAAGTGTAGTGTCCGGCGTGTTGTGACGAGCCAGTTGCTCGGCCACCATTGACCAGACGTTTTCAATTTGTGAGATATCTGGAGAATGTACTGGCCAGGGCAGCAGTCGAACATTTTCTATATCCACAAAGGCCCGTACCGGACCTGGAACATGCGGTCGTGGATTATCCTGCTGAAATGTGGGGTTTCGCAGGGATCTAATGAAGAATAGAGCTACGGGTCGTAACACATCTGAAATGTAACGTCCACTGTTCAAAGTGCCGTCAATGCGAACAAGAGGTGACCGAGATGTTTAACCAATGGCACCCCATACCATCACGCCGGGTGATACGCCAGTACGGCGATGACGAATACACGCTTCCAATGTGCGTTCACTGCGATGTCGCCAAACACGGATGCGACCATCATGATGCTGTAAACAGAACCTGGATTCATCCGAAAAAATGACGTTTTGCTATTCGTGCACCCAGGTTCGTCGTTGAGTACACCATCGCAGGCGCTCCTGTCTGTGGTGGAGCGTCAATGGTAACCGTAGCCATGGTCTCCGAGCTGATATTCCATGCTGCTGCAAACGTCGTCGAACTGTTCGTGCAGATGGTTGTTGTCTTGCAAACGTCCCCATCTGTTGACTCAGTTATCGGACGCGGCTGCACGATCCGTTACCGCCGTGCGGATACGACGCCTGTCATTTCGACTGCTAGTGATACGAGGCCGTTGGGATCCAGCACGCCGTTCCGTATTACCCTCCTGAACCCACCGATTCCGTATTCTTGTGTCATTGGATCTCGACCAACGCAAGCAGCAAAGTCGCGATACCATAAACCGCTATCGCGATAGGCTAGAATCCGACCTTTATCAAAGTCGGAAACGTGATGGTACGCATTTCTCCTCCGTATACGAGGCATCACAACAACGTTTCACCAGGCAACGGCGGTAAACTGCTGTTTGTGTATGAGAAATCGGTTGGAAACTTTCCTCATGTCAGCACGTTGTAGGTGTCGCCACCGGCGCCAACCTTGTGTGAACGCTCTGAAAAGCTAATCATTTGCATATCACAGCATCTTCTTCCTGTCGCACGTCATCTTCGTGGTGTAGCAATTTTAATGGCCAGTAGTGTATTTATAGTGCCTCTCGGGGCATTTCATAAATAGTGGGCGAGAATAATAAGAGAGAACATTAGCATTTTCTCCCCTCCTTTTTGATGGATAATGTATTTAATTATAAGCAGGCTATATGAAAAAACAGGTAATTTACAAGATTTTAGTAGTCGTCTTAAAGGGACAGATTATGTTCTTCCTAAATAACAAAGCTAGTGATAAGAATAGAGAGATGTTTCTAAACTTGTGGGCCACACAACTAACATTTCTGCTGGCTCGAGCGGCATTGCACACATAGTGGGTGAGAATCATAAGAAAGAACGTTAGCAACTTCTCCCCTCCTTTTTGATGAATCAGTATATTTGACTTAGACGAGGTTTTAAGGACAAAACATGTATTTTCCAAGGTTTTAGTAGCCGCCGTAGTGGGATAGACTACGCCCGTCACAAATAAGAAACTTCATGATAAGAAAGAAGATTGTTGTTTGGCGACTCTACTCGGTATCTTCTAGATCGCCAGTTCTTCAGGAAAGGAAGTTTCTTCAAGTTGGTGGTTAGAATGCGGAAAAGGTGAAAATGTGACACAGGAAGGTTAATAGCTCAGAGAGCAATATCAGGTTAATTGTGGTCGTTCAAAAAAATGGCTCTGAGCACTATGGAACGTAACTGCTACGGTCATCAGTCCTCTAGAACTTAGAACTACTTAAACCTAACTAACCTAAGGACAGCACACAACACCCAGCCATCACGAGGCAGAGAAAATTCCTGACCCCGCCCGGAATCGAACCCGGGAACCCGGGCGTGGGAAGCGAGAACGCTACCGCACGACTACGAGATGCAGGCAATTGTGGTCGTTGTTCTTGGACTATGTCTGCAGGGACGTCTCAGTTGCTGACAATAAATGTCAACAGTGATGGTTGCACCTCGGGGCATCTATACGTAATAAGCCACCAGATGCATAAGATTATCTTTCGTGGATGCACGCAGATCTTGGTACAGGAAGTTGCTTCTTTGCTTAGGCTCAGCCACTCCTTTCTTATCCTTATGTTAGCATAAATACACCATTTCTCGTCGCAAGCAACTATACAGGATAGGAACGGTCGGTGTTGTTCACGAGTCAACTGATGACAAGCAAGCAGAGATGCACGTATGGACACCCGCTGATTTCTGTGATTTTGACTTACAGGATGCATTACCCATACAGCGGGTTTTTTAACCTTCTCCATTGCATTCAAATGCCGCACGATGGTGGAATGATCACAGTTCATCACAGTTGGTGGTTCTCGAGTGCAATGACATGGATAATTGTGGGTCAATACGTTTAAAAGATTTTCATCAGATCCCGAAAGTCTTCCTAAACTTGGAGATTCACTAATGTCAAAACGATCCTCGTTAACCGTGCTCTGTCCAATCGCGTTATCCCCATATACGTAGCAAAATTTCTGGTTCCTCCGTTGCTGTAATTCTTATATTACACTCATAAGAATATTTCTCCACTTACAACCCCTTTTTCTAGCTCTACAGGTCCACTTACTATTTCCAAATGACAAAATGATAATGTGTAAACTCAAGTAGCAACAGTAAACTACAAACAAAAGACTCAATACCAATTCGCAAAACAAAAACGTTGCGAACTTGGACACCAACCTAACAACAGACCGTGTTGTTTCGGACGACCTCCTATATTTAGGATAAACGCGGATGTATGAGAACTGAGTCCCACGCTGACTCTCAGGCAATCAGCGAGACGCCATTCCATATCTCACCCCCTGACGGCAGAAGGCTTTCATTTACACAGGCAAACGTTGGTCGTGCGCAGGGCTGTTCGGCAGACGATGCAGTTTGTTTGCTTGCTGGAGAGAGGAGCCTGCCGAGACGAATCAGTCTCGTGACGTCGGAACCAAGGGACCACCACCAGAAGGCAGGGCCCCCAGCGGGCTGCGGAGCTGTCGGTAAGCCCGGCCCCACGAGGGCCGGCGCGCCCAGATGCCGCCGCTTATCAGCCCTCGCGGGACAGATCGTTATCTGTGTACACAGGCAGCAGGCAGCGGGAGCGGCGACAGCTGTTTGATCTGCTCCGCGCTTAACCGCCACCACAAAGCCCAGCAGAGTCTTCTCCTGTTCCAGAGGGAGCTAGCCTCTCTCCTGTGATGGCGCCTTGCAGTGCAAGTACCGTGTGTTGTGGAGGATCTACGTCTGTAGTAGGCCAGCTTGCACGTATCGGTATGCATGCGACTGACGAGGTCAAGTGCTTTAGACCGTCCTTGGGCTACGTATAGACCTTCGGCTAGGGACCATTTGTACACCCAATTGAAGGGTCATCTTAGTGTCACTATCCTACAGTACAGGGTCAAAGTATGAATACTGCAGATTTCCTCCTGCTTCACCAATCGGAGCAAATTGGTTGGCTCTTTTTTATTTTGTCTGGTCTACGATGGACCCGATGGGACTTACGATTCATCGTTAGTTCATGGGTGGTTCCTCGGAACCCCCCTATTCTCCCGAAAAAAAAAAAAAAAAAAAAAAAAAAAAAAAAAAAAAAAAAGTTTTTTTTTTTTGTCTCCAGAATGAGATTTTCACTCTGCAGCGGAGTGTGCGCTGATATGAAACTTCCTGTCAGATTAAAACTGTGTGCAAGTGCCCACGAAAGGCAAAGCACCCGAGTTCGAGTCTCGGTCCGGCACACAGTTTTAATCTGCCAGGAAGTTTCATATTTTTTTGTGTTTCCAATGCCACCAGCGGACCAAGACCCAGCAGAGGATTCCAAGACGGGCATGCGTAGAATATGGATGAAATTGTTACGATGGATTTCTAACATCCCTTTCTCGAACGAACGTGAAATTTTTTTCACACCTTTATCAGTTTCCGAGTTACAGGAGTTCAAATTTACCCTGCATGTACACGTAAAATCCGGTGTGAGGCTAATACGTAGTTTATAAAGTTACATAGCACGGAGAAATATGCTGTGAAGTGTGTCCGTTATCATCTAGGGCTCCTTGTAGTACTGAACCACATGAAAAATTTTTGCACTTAAAATCCGGTGTCAGGTGTTTTGTGTCATTTCAGTTTCACATGAGTAAACCGTCTAAATTTTTCTGCCCAACACATTTCTTTTCAAATGAGTTACATGCACTGCTGCAGCAGAGAAAAAAAGTAAACCAGCAGAGGAAGAAAGAGAAAGAGAGAGTGGAAGTGGGTGAGAGCCAGTAATAATTAGAGGAAGAGTGTATGACAATGACAATGACGAAGAGAGAGGTAGTGACAGTGAGAATAGAGAGCAGCAGTAGGAAGGAAGAAATAAGATATTAGCAGTAAGAGAAGGTAAAATGTAGTCAGTGACAGGGAGAGGAGACTGTAGTTGTAGAACAGAACGAGGGGAACTGTGGGTGTGTCACAGGAATCAATGACCGACACAAAGAGATAATGACAATGAAATGGGCTCAATGAGTGAGTGAGAAAGGGCACCTGGGCGTGGATTGGTATAAGCGATGGAGTAGTGGGTGTGAGTCAATAACTGTTACGGGGGCTTATGGGAGTGGTCCATGTAGAAAAGAGAAAAAGCGCAAATCTGTTCGCATGTCAAGATTTCTGGGAAAATTTTTAAAGGTACTGAGGAATGTAGGATTAGGCAGTCTTTTAAATAAACAGAAACATATTCGCATATTTTGAGCTGCGATTGCAGTATTGTTCCACTGATTGTACACCGTTTGGAAAAAAGGAAAAGAGAGAGAGAGAGAGGGAGTAATGAAGGATCCACAAGATGAGAAAGAAGGAAAATGAAACTTCACGCATCGAGAGAGTATGCTATGTTATTTCAGTGATAACGTAATCGGGTCAAATGTCATAAAGAACTTGGCAGCATGAGCGTACTTGTCAGTAAAATGTTGCATCTTTTTGGCCTAGATGCATGAACTAATTCGATTGAGGGAGGGTGGGAAGATATACACTCGTATCCTCTCCCGAGGCAAGCTGGCCCCAGAACTGTTGTAATACTGAACCTTGATATTCCAGATACTGGCACTGGGACAGAGTTGAGGTCCAAGACGATTTCACATGTGGGGATCTTTCTGAAATTGACACCTCCATGGGGTCGCATGAGAGGTAAACACCTAAGGATCCACGATGTCCCTGACGTACCGTTGTTACCTGAATCACTAACAGCCGTGACTTGAAGCCATACCCGACGGCTCCCACCTTGACGACTACAGGAGCAGTACTACTGTGTCTCTGCTGCAAAACACTGGAAGAATAGGCCTCCGTACTCGCCGACCGACCATACCGACCATATGTCATATATATGTGCTATTGCCCTCCGTCTCCTCTGCATATGGAGAAGTCGACTCGCCTGGAAGGTGAACATCAACCATCTCGCCTCACAGGTATGCACCGATGCAGTGGAAACCACGTGGCACCAAGCTGAGGGCGTCGCGCTCACTTTGAATTACCATTAACTTGGTGGATCAAATGTGCCAAGTATGATGACATATGGCAGGGACGCTGCATGTGGAGACGACACACAGTCGACTTTAATTATACCGTCATACCAGAATGTTCCACTAGGTCATCCTCATCAGATCGCCAGATGCTGATCAATCGAGCCAAGGCTCAGAGCGTCGCCCTGGTGACCCTTCAGTTCCATAGTTCCACAAAAAGGGTGCGAACTCATGACAAGGTACCTCAGGAACAGCCTTCAATATACCACATTAACTTGGAGCGTAAAAAGCGAACGAGACCACTAGTTCATTAGTTCATAGCTTGATTACAGACAATGGCCAACACATGGAAATGCAAAGGGACATTGTAGAATTACTCGCCGCTTTACGTGGCAGAGGGCGCAGATTGTATGACGGTGGCCACAGTTCCACTGGATGTCGCAACGGAATTATTGAAGAACGCGACACTATCTATAAAGGGTCTGCTAACGAATAGCTAGGGTCTGACGGAATCCAATTGGAGTTTTACAGGGCTTGCCAATGGCTGTTGGTATCGTGCTGGACTGAGATTTGTAGAGAATTACTGTCCCCCAACGTGTGCTCGCCTGAGGTTTTCTTCGAAGGTTGATAGTGCCGATATGTGAACCTAAAGGTAGGACCTGAATATGAAACTACTGAACTTAAAAATAGCAGTGACAGATGAGTATAGGGTAATGCCACAGCAATAGGAAATGGTATAATGGGAGTAGGATTCTGTTGGAATAGGAAGGTAGGCCAGAGAGTGAGTTGCTGTGAACAGCTCTGTGAGAGCTTTTCTCATCAGAATCGATAGCAAACCAATACTGACAACGACAGTTGAGATATACATGCCAACATCGTAAGAGATAGAGAAGATATATGAAGGAGAAAGTATATGATGATATTGATATGATGGTTTTTCACTACATAAAGGGATATGAAACTTAATAGTCTATGGTGTTGGAATGCTGTAGTGGGGGAAGGAGTATAAGAAATGGTTACAGGGAAAGTATGGGGTTAATACTAAGAATGAGAGAAGATGAAGAATAATTGAGGTCTGTAACACACTTCAGATATTAGTAGCGAATGTTCAAGAATCACAAGAGGAGCAGGTACACTTGAGAAAGGCTGGAAGATACAACAAGATTTCAGTTAGATTAATCATGGTTAGACGGAGATTCCGAAACACTGGATTGTAAGGTGTATACAGGATCAGAAATAGACTCAGACTACAATTAAGAAGTGATGAAGAGTAGGCTGAAGTTTAAGAGGCTAATCAGGAATAATCAATGTTCATCAAAGAAATGGGATTCAAAAGTGGTAAGGAATCGAGACTATAGATACTGCGGTAATTAACTCAGTAGGAAGTTCAGTTGAAGACGAATGGACATCTCTAAAAAGAGCAATCACAGAGGTTGGGAGAAAAATACAGGTGCAAAAAGGTAACTGCGAAGTAAGCATGAGTAACAGGAGAAATACTTCAGTTGATCGTTGAAAGAAGAAAGTACAAAAACGTTCAGGAAAATTCAGGAATACAGAAATACAAGTCACTCTTGAATTAAATCGAAAGTGCACGGCAGATTAGGCGAAATAGCTTCATGAAAAAGTGAAGAAATCGAAAAAGAAATTACTGTCGGAAGAACTGATTCTCCATACAGAAAAGTCAGAACAATCATCGGTGAAATTAAAAGTAACTGTGGTGAAATTAAGAGGACAATGGGAATTAGACTGTTAAATGCAGAGGATAGAGCGGGTAGGTGGAAAAAGTAAGCTGAAGGCCTCTGCGAGAGGGAATACTCGTCTGATGAATTGATAGAAGAAGAAACAGGAGTCGATATAGAAGAGACAGGCCATCCAGTATTAGAAGCAGAATCAAATAGAGCTTTTGAAGACACTAAATCAAATAAGGCAGAAGGGGTAGATAACACTCCATCAGAATTTCTAAAAGCATTGGAGGAAGTGGCAACAAAACGACTTTTCACGTTGGTGTGTAAAATGTATAAGTCTGGCGCCATACCATATGACTTTCGGAAAAATACCATCCACTGAATTCCGAACACAGCAAGAGCCAACAAGTGCGAGAATTATAGCACAATCAGCTTAACAGCTCATCCATCCAAGTTGCTGACAAGAATAATATATAGAAGAATGAAAAAGAAAATTTAGGATCTGTTACAAGACGATAAGTTTGTCTTTAAGTAAGGTAAACACACCACAAAGGCTGGTCTGAGGAAGAGATAAGCTATGGCGGAGAGACGGGTAATGTACAACATGTACCAGAGCCAAGAGGGAATAATAAGACTGGAAGGTTAAAAGCGAAATACTCGCATTAAAATGAGAGTAGTCTTTCGCCGCTACTGCTCAGTCTGTACTTCGAAGAAGTAATAAGGAAATAAAAGCGGAATTAAAATTCAGGCTGAAAATATGTCAAGGATATAATCGCTGATGACATTGCTGTTCTGAGTGAAAGTGAAGAAGAATTACATGATCTACCGAATAGAATGAACAGTATAATGACTACAGAATACTGATAGAGAATAAATCGAAGAAAGACGAAATTAATGAGGAGTAGCAGAAACGAGAACAGCGAGAAACTTAATATCAGGATTGGTGATCACGACGTGGATGAAATTAATGTGTTCTGCTACATAGGCAGCAAAATAAGACGTGATGGATGGACAACGACAATATAAAGAGCAGACTAGGACTGTCAAAGAGGACATTCCTGGCCAAGAGACGTTGACTGCTATCAAATATACGGCTTACTTTGAGGAAGAAATTTCTGAGATATTACGTTTGGAGCACAGCATTGTATAGTGAAACACGGATTGTGGGAAAAGCAGAACAGAAGAGACTCGAATCATTTGAGATGTGATGCTGTAGACGAACTTTGCAAATTAGGTGAACTGGTAAGGTAAAGGATGAGGAGGTTCTTCTCAGAATCGGAGAGGAAAGGAATATGTGGAAAACACTGACAAGAAGAAGCGACTGGATGACTGGACATGTGTTAGAACATCTGCGAAGAACTTCAATGATACTAGAGGGAGGAGTACAAGGTAAAAACTATAGAGGAAGACCGAGACAGAATTACATCCAGAAAATAAGTGAGGACGTAGGTTACAAGTCCTACTTCTGAGATGAAGACGTTGACGCACGAGAAGAATTTGTGGCAGCCGCATTAAACTAGTCTGAAGACTGATGAATCAAAAAATAAATAAATAAAATAAGAAATGAAAAGAATAGACACTGTGGTAATGAAGAGCCCAGTAAGCAGTTCAATTGAATGGGAATGGATATCTCTAAAAAAAAGTACAAGCACGGAAGTTGGAGAGGTACAAGGAAGATAACAGTGAAGAAAGCAAGGGTAGCAGTAAAAATATTGCAGCTGGTCGAGGAAAGAAGGAAATGCAAAAACGTTGAGGGTAATTCAGGAATACGGTAGTACAAATCACATAGGAATGAAATAATTTGTCGAAATGGTTACACGAGAAATGCGAAGAAATCGAAAAAGAAATGGTTTTCGGAAGGAATGGCTCAGCTTATAGAAAATTCAAAACAACCGTCGGTGAAATTAAAAGTAGGAGTGGTACTATTAAGTGTGCAGTGGGAATTCTATTGTTGAATGGAGGGGAGGGAGAGGATAGGTGGAAAGAGTACATTGAGGGCCTTTGTGAGGGTGACGACTTATCTCATGATGTGATAGAAGAAGAAAGAAGAACCGTAGTGGAACAGACAGTGGATCCCGAACAAAAATCACAATTTCCAGGAGCTATGGAAGACTTAAAATCAAATAAGTCAGATCAGATTTTCTAAAATCACTGGGGTAAGTGGCAACAAAACGATTTTTAACGGTGCTGTGTAAAATGTACGAGTCTGTCGGTATACCATCTGACTTTCGGAAAAATATCATCCACACAAATCCGAAGGCAACAAGAGTTGACAGATGCGAGAATTATCGCACAATCAGCTACACAACTCATGCATCCAAGTTGCTCACAAGAATAATATACAGAAGAATGGAAAAGAAAGTTGAGGATTTGTTAGACGACGATCATTATGGCTTTAGGACAGTTAAAGGCATTAGAGAGGCAGTTCTGACACTGCGGTTGATAATGGAAGGAAGACTGAAGAAAAATCAAAATCCCTTCATAGGATTCCTTGACCTGGAAAAAGCGTTGTACAGCGTCAAATGGTGGAAGATATTACACATTCCGAGGGAGGAGTAAGGTATAGGGAGAAACAGGTGATACACAACATGAACGAAATCCAAGAGGGAATAATAAGACTAGAAGAGTAAGAACGAAATGTTGGGGTTAAAAAGGTGTAAGATATGGATGTGTTCTTTTCCGCTACTGTTATATCTGTACATAGAAGAAGCGATGACGCAAATAAAAGAAGGGTAGAAGAGAGGGATTAAAATTCGAGGTGAAAGGATATCGATGATAAGGTTTGCTGATGACAATGCTTTTCTGAGTGAAAGAGAAGACGAATTACAGGATGTGATGAATGATATGGTCTAACGATAACAGAGTATGGACTGAGAATAAATCAAAGAAAGACGAAAGTAATGAGTAGTAGCAGAAATTACAACGGCGAGAAACTTAACATCAAGGTTGATGATCACGAAGCAGATGATCTGCTACCCGTGACCGACCGAGCAAGGACATAAAACGTGGACTAGCACTGGAAAAACGGGCATTTCTTCTGAAGAGAAATCTACTAGTATCAAACATAGGTCTTCGTTTCAGAAGACATTCCTGAAGACGTACGCTTGGAACACAGAATGGTATGATAGGAAGATGCGGACTGTGGGAAAACAGGAACAGAAGAGAATGGAAGCATTTGCAATGTGGTGCTACAGAAGAACGTTGAAAATTAGGTAGATCGATAAGATAGGGAATGATGAGATTCTCCGTAGAATTGGCGAGGGAAGGAATATGTGGAAAACACTGGCAAGAAGAAGGGACAGGACAGTCGGACATTTGTTTAGACATCAGGAAGTAACTTTCATGCCGCCAGAGGGAGATATAGCGGGGAAAATCTGTAGAGGAAGATGTAGACTGAGATGTACGCAGCAAATAACCGAGGACGTACGTTGAAAGTCCTAATTTGAGATGTAAAGGTGTACACAAGAGAGGAATTCGTGGCCGGCCACATCAGTCAGAACACCAATGACTCAAAGAAAAAAAAAAAGGTATATGACTAATATCTGTACCGTTACACAGAGTGTTACCCGTCTTTCACTATAACTGACTCCTGTTTTTATCAGAGTTTTGAACATCTTAATTCAATTTAACTTGCCAAACGCTTTTGGGAAAATCAAATAAATCTATGAAGGTGTCTTGATTTTCCTGCACTTTTGTTTTCGTTATGAATCCCAACGCCACTGCCGAACTGATCGTCATCTAATACATCCTCAATTTACTCTTCCTTTCTTGAATATATTATTCTCATCATCAAGTTGGATGCATGATCTATTAAGCTGATTGCGATACAGTCCTCAGATTTATCAGCTTTAGTTATTTTCGGAAATGTGTGGCTGACGTTTTTCCGAAAGTGCGATGGTAAGTCGCCAGTATCACTGGTTCTACACACTAGCTCGAATAACTATTTCAGCGCTTGACCGTCGGCGGGTCATGGTGCGCATTTCAGCGCAGTTTCCCTGGTCTTCCTATTTTTTTCAGTTATCAGTCTTCTGACGTGTGAAGTGGTTCGCCACGAATTCATATTCCGTGCCAACAGCCAATATTATCACCTCATAGTAACAACTGCACAAAGGAATTACAGACACCAAATGCGACCGGTCTCTGATTGAAATCAACGGGGGAAGTTGAAAATTTGTGCCGGACCGGGATGCGTGTCACCTGCTTACTAGGCAGATGCTCTGAACAATCTTGATACAGTAGTCATTGCAACTGTACGGACTATCATAGCACGCCTCCTGGTCAGGCACAAATTTCCAGTTTTCCCCATTGATTTCACTAAATGCTCCCTCGCAGTCAATGTTGTAACTCTTAATGGCTGCTGGATCAAAATTGTGCTTTTGGACGTATCCGAAAGGACATACACCGAATACATGTAACACTTGCAGTTTACGTCCTCAATTATTTAATTTATAAGCGATTTTTATTGCTGTATTCCTGTCTTCCTCTGAGCATTTTCGTACTTTGTTCTTTCGTCGATCAATTGTTTTTTCTGCTGCTCAATGTCTCTTCGCAGTTTTCTTCATTATATCTCTATTCGTCTTTCCAGTACCTGTGACTGCTCTTTTTAGAGACGACCACTTCTCTTCAACTGAACTGCCTACTGTGTTATTCCTTAATGCAGTATCCACATCTTTAGCGAAGCTCCAATATGTCTTATCCTTCCACACTACTTCAGTATCCCGGTCCGTCGACAATGATCCTTCCATACAATTTTCTTAAGCTTCAGTCTGCTTTTCATCACTACTGAATTGTAATCTGAGTCTATATCTGCTCCGCCTTACAATACAGTAACTGGTGTCGAAATCTTTGTCTGACCTTTGTGTAAATGATTTAGACCTTCCCATGTCTCCAGGCATTTTCCACATATACTTCCTTCTCTTTTGATTCTTCAACAGAATATTCGCTATTACCAACTGACATTTGTTTCTCGTCTCTTATTCCTATTACCAACCCCATATTCTCCCACAACTCTTTCTTCTATTCCGACCCCTACAACGAGATTCCACTTTCCATTGATTATTACTTTTTCATCTTGCTTTACGTGCTGAGTGGCTCGTTCGAAACCACTTATTTTCCGCAGTTCTTCCGCTTGCGACGTCACTTGTACATTCAAGATTAAAAAAAAAAAAAACAGAAATCCTGAACGACCAGAGATAGGACGTTCGTATTCACAAGACATGTACATTAGTATGCTCTGCAGAAATGTTCAAATGTTCAAATGTGGATATATTTCTAAGAAACCAAACTGCTGAGGTCATCGGTCCATAGACTTACACACTACTTACACTAACTTATGCTAAGAACAACACACACCGATGTCCGAGGGAGGACTCGAACCTCCGGCCGGGAGGGGCCGCGCAATCCGTGATATGGCACCTCAAAAATGACAGAAATGATTATCATTTGAACCACGTCAGCCGACGGATTCGAGGTCAACATCGATATCGGGGCGCAACACCACCTACTGATGAAATGTGTCTGAGGCTGTCGTTGTCCCTATAAACCGAAGCCAATGTATCAGTGTGACTTTGGAAGACACGCAGGATGCCTCGCAGACGTATGCGAGAACCGTCCCGTCAAATCATCGAGTTTGAAAGAGGGCGTATTATTGGCATGAGAGAATGTGATGCATCTACCCAGGAAATAGCTGCTCTTATTGGACGATGTGTTTCGGCAGTGGAACGGAAGTGTGCAGAATGGTTCATGGAGGCTGTATAACACTATGCAGACAATCCCCGAGAAGATCAACACCTTATCCGAATGGCATTGCGGGACAGATCTGCGTCCTTCTCGGCTCTGGCGTAACAGTGGAACAGTGCAACACATCGCACACTATCAGCGTGACAGCCGGTCGCCGATTGTTACGGCACAGGTTACGTGCCATCGTCCGCTTCTCCGCCTACCTTTGACGAATGTGCAGATACATGCTATACGGCAAATGGTGTATGGAATTACGTCACTGGGGACAGGAATGGCATGGTTTTCGGACGAATCCAGGTTCTGTTTTTTTTTTTTTTGTTTTAATGATGACCGCATTTCCGTACGCCGCAGGCAGGGAGAGCGGCATCCCAGTGACTGCATTCGCGCAAGACATAGAGAGCACACTCAAGGCGTTATGGAGTGGGGTGCTATTGGATACAATCACAAATTACAGTTGCTGCGTGTCTAGGGCACTGTGACCACTGTGACCTACGTGAATAACATCCTGCGACCCATAGCCATACCCCTTCTCCACACACACTAGACACCATTTTTCAACTGGACAATGCACGACCACTTGTTGTTTCACGAACACGTGCCTTCTTGGTGTTACAGGATATCAGCCTTTTTCCCTAGCTGGCCAGATCTGCAGACTTGGCGCCAAACGAACATGCGTGGGATATGGTGAAACGATGGGTGCAGCGCTGTGACCCAATGCCAAGCAATACCGATGAAATTGGGAACCAGGTGAACGCAGCTTGGATGAGTATACCACAGGACGCCATTCGCGCCTTATATGAATCGGTACCATCACGCAGGGAAAAAGTTATAATGGCCCATGGTGGATGTGTCTGCAAAGCAACAGGACTCATTGTGAACCGAGGTGACTGAAATGCTAATCGTTTTTGCAGAACATATTAACATACATTCCTGTGGATATAAACGTTCTATATCTAGTCGTTCAAAGCGATCTGATTTTTTTTTCTGAACATGAGTGTATATCTAAACTATTGTTTCTGGGGTGGATTTCCAGTCGTATGACTGTCACTGAACTGTTCACAGTACCTCACTCTCTGCCCTTCCTTCCTCATCATAACGAATCTTACTCCCGTTGTACTAGTTTTGCTGCTGTTGGTATTACCTTATATTCGTCTGACCAGAAATCTTTTTCTTGTTTGCATTTCACTTCACTGACCCCCGCTATAAATAGACTGTGCCCTAGCATTTCCCTTTTAAGATTTTCAATCTTTCCGATCTCGTTCAATCTTCTGACGGCCTACAGTCGTGCCGGTAAACCTTCTCCTGTCGTTCGTTATTGCATATTTTGGTCACGGCCATCTCCCCCGTGAGTGACTGTCCTGTCCCCGAGATCCGAATGGGGGACTAATTTTGAATGTTTTGCCAGTGGAGAGATCATCATGACGCTTTTTCAATTACAGGTCACATTTCCTGTGGATACACACAGTGTCGTTAATGCAGTGATTTCCATTGCCTGCTGCATCCTCATACCGTTATTCATTGCTGATTCTTCCACTTCTTTTGGGCGGTTTTCCAGATCATTGGCAGAAGAAGGGTGACTGGTTATACCGGAAGTCTTATGCTGCTATTGAAGATGTTTTTTTAATTAAATATTTAAGCACTGTATAAAATAAATAAAATTAAAATCAAATAAAATATTAATTATTTTAATGTTAATTATTCTGTATGATGGTGATTGTAATTGTAATTGATATTTGCTTATCTGGATAATTATTCGGTATCAGACGCTTGACAATGGCTTTTTCGTAAAGGCAATGTTACTCGTAGTTGACCGTGAAATAAAATTGAAATAATCGGACTTCGTAGTTAAATCGTTTCCAAAGACTGCTGCGGTAGGTGCGGACTCATAATCTAAATCTCAATAATACAATAAATTGCCAGCCATGCCAAAACGTCGTACAGAGGTGATTGTCTACTAAACATAAAAAAGTTACACTGTTAGTTAAATCAGATATATTCAATGAATAAGCCTACAGTTCATAATCCTACTTACTTTTATAAATATAAATTCTTTACAGAATCGAGTGCCTAGTGTGGTTGCAACTCGCAGTAATTTTCTATAACATGAAATATGGCGGTGTGCCAGACAATAAAATAAAATACGTGCTTCTCGCACCACTTCAACCAGAGCTCTCCTTTCTTAATCAAACATACGAGTAACGTAATTGTGCTTTTGTTTTATCAGCGACACAGCGCTGCAGTTGTATGCCATAGGCTTTATTTATTTGTCACTGATTATTTATTTAATTAATATTTCGCGTTTCCGAGGAAACTCACGCTCGGCATGCAAATGTGCCTTTATATTGCCCCCTGAATTGCGAGGCGAAAGGACACACCTGCAGGCGAGCAATTCACCTAAAGGCACAAGAAAATCTAAGTTATCTACAACTATTTACATCACCTACATTATACACATTATATACAAACTTTGAATGACGCGGGTGCGCCGTAAAAGTTCTTATGTTGGCAGATAGAGTGCGTACAGTTAGATCACGCGGCACAGTATTGCAGTTCATATTGTTCGTGTGCGCGCGTCTCTCAGTCGTTGCACCAAGAAAATATTCAACCAAGATTACATATGAAGACTACATTCCATGACAGGTAACTTAGTTTTAAATTTACAATATTCGTTATAACACAATACAACTTAGATTGTTGAATGTTCTTAGTTACATAGTATTGTTTTGAAATACTTCAAAGAAAAATGTCCGTATGTTTCAGGTGCGTTGACCTATACACATCGTGTCGTTATCACAGTTCATATTCATCTGCTGCACAATAATTTTTTACAGGTTAGTATCGTCGTGGTTAAGTTTTTTGATCACAGTAACATCGTTGTATAACAACGTGATTAATACATAAGCGTGTCCATTTCTCATCTCCATTATAGTCGTTGTGATGCAGTTCTTTGTGACTAAAAGCATTGCTTATTACAGATCAGACGTGACCCGTCGAGTAATTGGTCCACGTGCAGTTCGTTTTTTACATTCCGTGGAAGCTTGGTTGCAGAACCTCGGACGGCACATAGCTGGCGTCGATCCTTGGACAGTCCAGGTAAGAGTGTCCGTCACATTTCGAGAACATTTCATTCCCTGAAGTTCCAACCAAAATTCTTCCACCCGTCGTGTTGTTTTCTGGACAGGCACTTTGTGTCCATATAATCCAGTTAACATCTTGAAATTAGGTACTGTGTTAATGTCACTAGACGATGCACGAATTAAGCACTTCACATTTTCAGTTTTTTGCTGAATATAGCTCACCTAAATGTTCGTAGTTATTAATCAAGGAAATCGTTCATCGCGTTTACATAGGTACAATGCATAATGAATGGCATTAACCGTTTCCTTCACATAGGTTTCTGCGTAGTTGCAGAGTTAGTAATGTTCGTTAATGTCCGTGAACAGAGGTTCACTATGCAATGTCTTTTTGGCATTCGTTTTGTTCAAATTTTTACATGATACATCAGTTAAAAAAAAAAGTAATTATACATACACACGTCACATATTTTCTTAGTATAAACATAATACAGTTGCACATAAACATGTTTACATCATCATTACATCGCTATAGGTTATTACATTGTGTCACATTTGATTACATGAATTGCAGATATTTACGTCCTCTTTATCGGTTTTGTGATGTCACCTGAAATTAAGATAGGTTAGACACAACATTCATTACATCAGTAGGCAAGACCAGGCGTTTTCACTACTCAATAAATATTCAAAATAGTAAGAGAGAGAAAATGTTCGATTCCTCGCGTTTTGTGCGTGTGTGTAGAGTGTCTGTGTGGCCTTGACTACTGGTAGATGCTTTTCGTGTTGAGAGATGTGCGTCTAATCTATTTCTCAAAGTAAAAGATCGCTTCACAGATGACGTCTGTCAGTTCGTCAGGTGTCATACCAAGTCAGTGGTACCTACAGTCACAAATGTTCCGTGAAAAATTAATATATCATTCACTGCTACGTAATCATAAACTTTACTTTAATATTCAGTCTTCTCGGTGGAGCCGCGGCGTTGAAAGAAAAGTTCTTCTGTCTTCAACTGCGACTCTGGAACGCTGAAATGAAAATTTCTATACTACTTATTATCTGTGTTGTAACGAGTTGCTTAGCAATGTTTTGATGGGTATGACTTTGACATTATTCAGCATGAAATGCTCTAAGATCTCGGTGTGCGTATAGCCCAATAATTTTGTTAGTTCTACGATGTTGTAACAGATACGCACCAGGGTGCGGTATGTTAACAATTATATAAGGTCCTTCATATAGCAGACGCCACTTAGCGTTGCGTCGTTTGAGTGCAACAGATTTATGATGAGTACGAAGTAGTACAAGCATTCCTACCTCGAATTTTTGTTTTCTTTTTATTATGTTTCTGTGATGTTTGTTTCGTATTTGTGCGTGATGTGTCAATGTAGTCAATACTTCTTTTATTTTCTGTTCAGGTGTGATTTCCTTGTCTGACAACTTAGGTAATGGTTCTATCCACTGATCGTTCTGGTTGCAATTGAACATGATCTCGTTAGGTGTGTAATTTGTATCGTAAATATTTAAGTTATTGTGTACGTCTTCGAAAAGACTTAGGTAGGACACCCAATTAGTATGTTTTGATGAAATATAGGTCCTCATGAATCGATTTAATTCTCGGAAAAGTCTCTCAGTCGCGTTACATTGTGGACTAAACCTCGAAATAAATATACTTTTAATGTTATTGTCCTTCAAGAAATTTCTCCATTTGTACCCAGAGTAGTATGCTGCATTATCTGACAGAATTGCTTTAGGTTTTCCCACGTGCGTCAGGTAATCACTTGAGAATCTTCGTATTATAGCACTTGCAGTGGCGGATTTTAAAGCATAAAGTTTTACATGTTTAGAAAATACATCGTAAAAAGCTAAGATATATTTGACGCCTCCAGAGCTTGCTGGATGCGGACCACTGATGTCAGTACACAGAATTTCCAGGGGTTTACTGGGTAAAATAGAATGTAAATCTGTTTTTGTGGATAAATTCTGAGGTTTTGATTTTTGACATATGACACATGTTTTCAGTTCCCTGTAAATTTTTCTTCTCATATTGCTAAAATAACAGTATGTGCTGAGCTTTGCCAAACACTTTTTCGTCCCATAATGACCCCAAACTAAGTGTGTGTGCCAAATTAAATTACGTTCAGACTCTTCGGGAATGCATACACACCAGTTAGTAGCATTTGGATGTCGTCGATAAAATAACACATCATTGTGTAACTTGTAATACTTAGTCGAAGGATGATTTTGTTTTTCTACCAGTAATGTTATTATCTTATACCAGTGAGGATCAGATTTTTGTAATTCAGCCATGTTTCTGCACATATCAATATAATATTGGTGATACTGCTTGTCTTGCATTAAGAGAATCCTGTAGTCATTTATATTTTCTAAGTCACTGTTGGTATCATTCATACCTTGTGGAAGTCTAGACAAAGTGTCCGCAATGGTGTTGTCCTTACCTCTTATGTACTTAATTTCAAAAGAGTAGTTCTGAAGTGTAACTGCCCATCGTGATAGTCTAGGATGTACAAGTTTACAAGTTAACAAAAATGTCAGGGCCTGGTGATCGGTGTAAATTACTGTATGTTTTCCAAATAAATAATAATTGAATTTCTTGAATGCCCATACTATGGAAAGTGTTTCTAACTCAGTAGTCGAGTATGTACGCTCACATTCAGTTAAAGTACGACTTGCAAACCCAATAATTCTTATCTGTTCCTTTTCTTTATTCTTTACAACTTGAAATAAGCAACAGCCCAAGCCAGTACGTGAAGCGTCACAAGTCATACAAAAATCTAAATTGAAATCTGGATGGCTCAATATGTTAGCATTCACTAAAGCATGTTTAATTGTATTAAAGTCATTCTGGCACTGTTCCGACCAGATCCAAACTTGATTCTTTCTGAGTAGATTTAGCAGATGTTTACTGTTCAAAAGTGGTTGTGGCAAAAAACGTCTGAAAAATGAACATAGCCCAAGGAATGATTTTAACTGCTTTTTAGTTCGAGGGCTAGGAAAGTTTCCGATAGCATCTAATTTACTGGGATCAGGACGTATGCCCTGTGAATTAATGATATGTCCTAAATATTTTATCTCACTGCAACCAAATTTTGATTTTCTTAGGTTGGCTGTGACTCTAGCTTGTGCAAATTTTTCTAAAATTCTTTGAAGTGTGTCAACGTGTTCATTCCAAGACTGTGTAGCTATCAGTATATCATCTACATAGTGTGTGACTGTCTCAACTAAATCGTCGCCAAGCACGGTATCCAGGGCTGTAATGAATACCCCAGAGCTGACATTCAGTCCGAAGGGTAGAACACAAAACTGATAGGTTCGCCCCCCGAACATAAATGCAGTATATTTCCGAGAATCAGGAGTGATACCCACCTGCCAAAACGAATTAGCGAGATCTATTGTGGAAAAATATTTTGCATCTAGAAATTTCTGTAATTGCTCTTCTAAATTTTCAGGTTTTGTGTGAACCGGTAAAATTATTTCATTAATAGCTCGTGCGTCTAACACTAACCTAATGCTTCCATTTGATTTTTTGACAACAAGTAGAGGACTACAGTAAGGTGAGGTGGATGGTTCAATGACCTTCCAGTCTAACATTTGTTTTAATTCTTGCCACACAGCAGGTCGTTGAGATAACGGTACGTTATATGTCTTGTGGTAGAAGATCTTGTGAGGCTTAACTTCAATCTTGTACACATACGTGTTGATAACACCTAATCGTTTGGTAAAAACTTGTAAATATTTGGATAACATTTCCTGTAGTTTTATACGTTCATGTACACTGAGAGCTGTAGCTTCACTTATCTTATGATCAAGCAATGTTTTCAAGTCCATTAGCTCTGCGTCAGATGAGTGTGTTTGCATGTCTTGAATGTCTTTGTCAAGTACTAACTGAACCTTGTACCCTGTACAGTGTTTGTCATGCTTTAGAGTTCTCCTGTCCAAATCAATAATAATTACCCTGCTTTTATCATTTAAAATACATTTACCTTTGGAGAAGTCTATAATGCAGTCCTTCTCGCTCATAATATCTATTCCTAATATGCAATTAGTCACAAGGTTTTGTACAACCAGGAATGGCCATTGTACGGTTCCATTACCTATTTTAACGTTTACAAAAACTTGCTTCGTAACCCTACATGACTTATTACCTAGTGCAGTAGTTATTTTACAGTTTTGGGCAGGAAACTCAGGCACAGGTTCCAATTCACACATCTTTTTATAAAAATTAAAAGATAAAACGCTCACAGCTGCACCTGTATCTAGGACAATAGTAGTTGGAATCCCACCTACTACACCAGTAGTGGATGCTAAAACAATTTCATTTGTGTTTAAACGACATTGTGTACTGTCTTGTAAAAGTTCATCTGATATATTGTTATTGTGGTTGTATCTTATAAATAAAACAGGTAGTTTTTGTTTAGAATTACTCGGCATATCATTATTCTGTTGTTCAAGTGTGGTGTCAAATAACTGATTAACATAGAAGCCGCCCCCCAAGAATTCTTCAGCCACGACCTGGGGCAAAGTAGTGACTGTTTCTAGCTTGTTGGATTAGCATTTGTACTAGGTACTGACACAGATTGAGGTTGTGCATCAGGTGTCATTTCTATTATATTCACATTCGGATATTGCCTATTATGATCTCCAAACTTTTGCGGTTGTTGTTGCTGTTGCGCATTATAACTTACCTGTCGGTCGTAAGGTATGCTCCAATTTTGTCCTGGTGGCTGCTGTGGTAAAGCAGAGTTTGAATGAAAGTACTGATCGTTACGAGTCCAACCTTGATGCTGTCTTGGCTCGTAGTTATTATTATTTCTATTTCTGTTTGTGTTTTTGTTATTACCTTTGTATCCGTTATTACCGTTGTAGTTATTACCGCGGTGCCTTTTGTATGGATTGCCGCATGAAGTGTTATTACTGTTGTAACTATTGTTTGTATTGGAATACGCGTGTTGATTTTGATTTCCGTACTGAGACGGCATGTGAGTTTGCTGTTTTTGTTGTACCGCGTATCCAACTGTGGGCGCGCCAGAATTGTGTTGGCAAGCCTGGATGTTTTGCATACCACTAGTGTAAACATTGTGGCTGCTGTTTTGCCGCGCGAAGCGCTGGTCTTCAAGTAACATGTCAACCGAATCTAAAGCTGTTAAAAAATAATCTGAATCGTCATCCGGGATATGTAGAAGTTTTTCTTTAATGTTGAAAGGCAATTTGGCCTTCAACGCACGGAGTATATCACGCGTTGCGACTGGTTCGTCTAAAAAGTGTCCCATGTTCAAGTATTTTTCAAAATATCTGCGTAAGTTGCCATTTTTACTGTTAAAAGTTTCAGGTTCTAAAATTTGTCTTCTGAGTCGCTCCTGGACGGATTGCGACCAGAATTTGTTCAGAAAAGCACGCTCAAACTCACTGTACGTGGTACATACGTCAGCTTGACTGTATGCCCAGACAGCTGCATCGCCTTGGATGTAACCGACAATATATGAAATCTTTTTCCGGTCACTCCAAGTGCGTGGAAATGCGTTACTAAAAGATTTAAGAAAAATCACCGGATGAATGGTTCGTTTTTCTGGGATAAAAATCTGAAATTGCCTGTGTTTCATTAAGCTTTCGTCTTCCTTTGCATTATGATATGGATTTGTCCCACTGTAATTACTGCTATGTCCAGCTGGCGAGTAATTACGATAATGTTGCTGTGGTTTACCATGATAATAGCTTGTGTTTGTGTTTGCACATCGTGGTATGTGTTGTATTCGTGGTGCGTTTTGTTCTTGTGTATTTGTCGTGTGCGGAATGTGTGTATCATACTCGAATGTATATTGGTTTCTGAACTGTACATTTTGACTGATATTTTCGTTACATTCAGACTGTGGTCGATCGGTGAATTGTCCCATGGGTGCAGTGACGGATTGTACTGCGTCACTGATCAGCTGTTTGTTATTAGTAATGTATTGCGCTACGGAGTCGTGCACAATTGTTGGTAAATTTTCACGTAAGCATGTATCAAAATGTTTGTCTTTGTTCACTACCCAATCATTAAATTCTTTATTAATATTTTCAAAATGAGCCGTGGCATCAGATTGTAAGATGTCAGTCAGGTGTTGTTCAACATTGTCAAATTTATTCTGTACGTCAGTAATTCGTTTTTCAAGGTTGTCATGTACTGAAGGATATGTTTGAATTTGTTCAGTAAGAACTTCACACGTGACATTAAGGTTTTTTATTTGTGTCTGTAAAAGTGCTACGTCAGTTGTAGTCTTTTCTTGTCTCGTATTAAGCTGGGAAAATTTAGTACTGAGTTCAGTCATCTGTTTGGTCAGTGTGGCGTCTATAAGTTCCACACGTTTACATAAAGTGTCATTACCTGTCTTGAGTGCTATGAGGTCAGATTTAATTGCGTCATTTTGTGTCTTTAAGGTTGCCATGTTTTCGGCGTTCTGTTTGATTAACATTTGTAACATGTCGGCAATGTTTACCGTTTGCAAGGTCTCTGCCCCCGCCGCGTCATTAGACGTGACGTCATGCATTAACATGGGCTCTGATTGAGACTTTGAAATTTTTGTGGTGGACGGCCTATTGTCAAAATTTTCGTCAACACTTGCGTCAATGTTTGATGAATCGTCACTACCGGTTGCTGTCGTAAAGTCATTTTCTAACACTTGTCTCACGTCCGAGTCGGATTGCGTCTGAATAGTACGTCCTTGCTGTTCCATTTTTGCGTATTGTTTTCTAGTTATTACCATGCCACACGTGAAATATGTTTCAAGAAAATATTTGACACTGATTTTAAAATAAAATGCAGTTGAGCATGAATCGCTCGTAGCAACAATGGCTGTCTATTAATTTAAAAATATAAACTGAATTTGAGATTATTGGTAACGGCTGCTGTCCATGTTACTACGTATCGTACAGAAGTCGGCCATATTGTACACTCGTGTATTGGTATTGTTGCATACGTTATTGTTTAGGGAAAAGTACTGAGAATGAAATTTATCACTGAAACTGTTATGCGGAAAAGAAACACTACAGAATTTACTGAAAAGCTAATACACTGAATTATACGTCTGGTCAAGCCTGCCAATGCAAGGATGCTGCGTCTTACCTTATTTTGCTGGAAGCTTCTTTGCGTCTTCCGGCAAAATTTCAGAATTGCAATGTCTTCAAATTTTGTTATCTCTCATACATTGACGTCCAGGTCCAGAAAGTTGATTTTTTACATGAAACAAAGAGAACAATGTAACAAATGACAAAATAACAAGTCCGACACGCAGTCGCCAATATAAAATAAATAAAATAAAATCAAATAAAATATTAATTATTTTAATGTTAATTATTCTGTATGATGGTGATTGTAATTGTAATTGATATTTGCTTATCTGGATAATTATTCGGTATCAGACGCTTGACAATGGCTTTTTCGTAAAGGCAATGTTACTCGTAGTTGACCGTGAAATAAAATTGAAATAATCGGACTTCGTAGTTAAATCGTTTCCAAAGACTGCTGCGGTAGGTGCGGACTCATAATCTAAATCTCAATAATACAATAAATTGCCAGCCATGCCAAAACGTCGTACAGAGGTGATTGTCTACTAAACATAAAAAAGTTACACTGTTAGTTAAATCAGATATATTCAATGAATAAGCCTACAGTTCATAATCCTACTTACTTTTATAAATATAAATTCTTTACAGAATCGAGTGCCTAGTGTGGTTGCAACTCGCAGTAATTTTCTATAACATGAAATATGGCGGTGTGCCAGACAATAAAATAAAATACGTGCTTCTCGCACCACTTCAATCAGAGCTCTCCTTTCTTAATCAAACATACGAGTAACGTAATTGTGCTTTTGTTTTATCAGCGACACAGCGCTGCAGTTGTGTGCCATAGGCTTTATTTATTTGTCACTGATTATTTATTTAATTAATACTTCGCGTTTCCGAGGAAACTCACGCTCGGCATGCAAATGTGCCTTTATAACTGGCTGGATTCAAACCAGGGACTGAGGACGTTTCGATTACTATTCAGAGATCATATCGTTTGACAAAGGGTCTAATTGCTGCTGAGCAATTCATTGTGTAAAATCGAAGTCGTGTGCTGCCAATCACAGATTTTGGATTGGAAATGATGTGAGCTAACACAGGTATTCATACTATTTGTTGTATTTATGTGCAGCACTAAGCAACAATTTACTGAAATTGAGCTGATTGGTGATGGTACAAGACTTTGTTGGTCCATTACTTTCATCATGGATCTGAGCACTACCAGCGTGGTTCAAGTAATTGGTTTACATCAGGTATCATTCACAGGTCCACCTATTGCCTGTAACACCCTAAAGACCGTGGTACACGAAAAAAAGTTTCCGTAAGTTCGCTTGACGGTGCGCATGAATTATGGTTAGAAGGAGGCGCGGACGATTCGCTGGCGTGCCGGCTTCACACGGCGCAAGGTCTGCGGCAAGTTGTTTAGCGGCAAAATATCTGTCACAAGCGTACAACGACGGCTGTAATAATTCTGTGTTTGCTCAGCATAAGAGCCCTATTCTTCTCTACACAAATAAATTAAATAAATTAAAATTTTAATGCTTTTTTTATACCCCTGAGACACCATCCGCTGTAACAGAGGCACTTTCAGAATAAGTTCCAGTAAGTGCCTCCTTGCTACAGCCACCCAGTGACACCAGACGACAGGTATTCTGACTGGGCGGCGCTAGTAGTATTCAAAGAAAATAACAAGGAAAATAACACCGGAGCTATCACCAAAAAACACGAACTGCCTAGCAGGCACCGTCGCCCACGTGCAAGCTGTCAGGAGAGCCATCGAATAAACTTACAAAGAGAACAGGACAAGTGCCATAACCCGATTTCCCAGTAATTTCACTCATGGCATTATTTTCGTTGTAATATTACAACTGGGTTTCGCAATAAGTGTAATACTTTTATTGTTTGATATGTACGTGTATGGTATTTTCGGAAGTACCAGTCTTTTAAATTCTCGTATTATTACACAAGTTGTTCGGAAATTCACGTCAAATACTTCTAGGACTTATAGAGGGATGTGAGTACATAATACTTTGAGCAGGAACCAATGTTTGTAAACGTACCGTTTCCGTATTACGACAGTTGCAGTTCAGATGTGTAACGTGACCACGTCTGCTTCCACTCAAACTAACTGGTTCTGCATACTCGATCTTCCTATAAAATGTATTGGATCCGCTCATGGAAATTTTGCCACTGAATGTCCGTCAGGAAACGTGGTTTCGGCATGGTGGTACATCGCCTCACTCCTCACTTGCGCTTCGGAGACATCTCAGCAGACGACATGGTGAAAGTGTTTCCGCTGCGATCGCCGGATTTAACTCCTATGGACTACTTCTTGTGGGGTAGTACGCAAAGTTTAATTTACGGGACTCCTGTAGAGACAGAGGAAGGAAGACCTGACGGCTCGAGCTATGGGCTCTGCACTAGGAATTGAAGAAGAGACACCACGCTGGATTGAGAGTAAGTATCAGAACTTGCTTCTTGGGTACACTGCTTGTAACAAAGTTAGTGGTCGCCACATCGAGCCGCTGTTGTAATGCATCAGTGCTTCTCTGTATGCACAGTATGCTGGGCTCTTTTTTGTTCTGAAATAATAATCAGGGCGTAATGTTTAAGTGTTAATAAGAACAAATGTGCTTCAGTGATAAATGGATGTTTCGTTATGTTTCCTTTCGAGCTGTTACACAATAATTGTACTCCGTCACGCCTAATTCAATTCCTCAAGCAGAAGTTGATTAGTTAAACATATGAATTGAAGCCATTGTAGTATATAAGCGGTACGTTTCAGGACATGGGTTCCTATTCGAAATATCATGTACTCACTCCCCTCGACATGTCCTAGAGGTTTGTAACACCCTGTATTTCATTCTTACATTAATTCTTATTTAATTCCTACATTTCATTCGTATGTTTATTCTTCGGAAGATGTGGTGGATTTCTTTGTGTGGTAGCGTCGTAGAAACATCTGAAACATAGAAATTCCTAACATCATGAGCATCGCGCGAAGACAGATTTACCACAGCGGCATTTCTTCGTATGAATCTCTCTCGGTAAAGAAAGGTCGTTAACATTGCTGAAGATTTCACCCGTTGGTAATAATTTCGCGGCAAACGGATAATTTTTCCGAAAGCTGGCGCTTGCAATTAGTTTTTACGGTTCAAGATACACTACAGAAATTTCATCGAAAACGATTCAAATAAATTTCTAATCAATTTACTGTTTTTTTTTTTTTTTTTAAGTTCATTCATCAGACATACAATTAGTCGACGAATAAGGACAACGTCGTTTCAATATAAATTGGAGAACTTCAGTGTAGTAAACTTCTACGGACATTTGTTGATAAATGAAAAACCGAAATGAAAATAGTAATACGGGGCGCAAAATCGTGAAAATCGTGAAACGGCTTCGATTGAACCATTTAAGACACTGAATGTACCTCGAAAACTTTGAGCGTGATTTCCCCAGAAACGGTCAAGTAAAGTTGAGACACGTGTTCTCTTACTTTGACCCTTCCCCCACTGAGTGAAGCTTCTGGGAAATCAGCTTACGGCACTTTCTATGTCCTCATTAGACCAATTTCTTTCTTGTGTCAGGGGTGTAATGGCTTGCTACGTGACCACGCCATCAAGAGCAATAACGCAGCAGTTAAGGCGGTGTTCACAGAAAAGAGGATAAAATTCTCCTTCGTAGAAACACCGAGCGTCTTTCTATCACTTCAGGAAAATGGCCGGATTTCTTCTCCGTCTGTGAGTAATCCGACGGTGTACTCCATCTCTTACGACCTCCATGTCCACAGGCTTCAAAGCAATACTCTGCAATCTTTTCGTGTTGTAAACTGTGCGTTTTAAACGCAACTCAGGCCTTGAGAACTTCGTACGGGGGCCTGCCTCCATGCCGTACTTTTCCAATGGCGTGATTTGAAAACAGTGTGGGGGACAGTCAGCATACCTCCCTTGATCTAGTCCCAATGGCTTTAGCAAGAAATGTACCAGATTGGTGTCTTTTTTAATATTTGTTGCTGATTAACGTTTTAATTATTGTTCTCTCTGTATTTTGAAGCGTGTCTCAGCTAAGACGGGCCGAACTTAGTGTACCGTAAAATTGGAAATTTGTGGTAAGTTCGTGTGGGACCAAACTGCTGACATCATCACTCCCTAGGCTTACACACTACTTAATCTAGCTTAAACTAATTTACGCTAAGGACAACACACACACCCATGCCCGAGGGAGGACTCGCACGTCCGACGGGGAGCGGCGCGAACCGTGGCATGGTGCCCAAGACCACGCGGATACCCCGCGCGTACCGTAAAATCACAATAAAAATATACAGAAGCAATAATGATACCCAGTCGCTTACTTCAAAAGTTGTAAAACCATTCAACAGCCTAGATCGTAAAAAAAGTTTCTTTATTTAACACAACAGGTTTCGACAGACTTTGGTGTCATCTTCAGGTCTTAGAAACCTTTTTGTTGTGAAACGTGTTCATTTTGAGTTGGAGCTCAAGCCAAGTCGTCATGCGGATGAAAATCGGCATATTATAAAAGGTATATAGTAACTAAAGCATTTAATAACATAAAGCACGTTGTGCAAAAGGCCATGTTTACATATACATCGCTTGTTATATCACATACAGTATTTTCAAAGTGAGAAATTTCATTGAAGAGTTGTAAATTCCAAGCGCTTGATTGTTCGCACTATGTACTGTAAACACATAAGAATAATATAAGAATTATAATGTGGGCTGCGCTATCAGTATTAAATAAAATGCAATTTTTCATTTTAGCTTCCTGGTCTATAGTGAAGTAAATTATCATTACTGAGTGATAAAAATAAAAACAGGTAAAGTTAATATATTGTCCTTCCACTTGTAATACATCTTTCTATGTATTTGTCTTTATTCGTTATTCAGACACCATTACTTACGGTATTGCGTATTAAGAGCTGCGGGACGGCGCTAATTTACATTATTCAGCGAAAGCCTTGACTGGTATGGTATTGCCTGTAAAGCGGCAGCAAGTGCGCTGTGGATATTGCCTGACTTGCGTTTCTCTGCAGAGAGCACCGTTTTGTACTTAAGAGGTGCAACGACTGCATTATAGTTGTTGCTTGTGAGACGTGAAGACGAAAGGACGTCCATGGTCTTGTGGAGAAATTATGCTTATTATCGTGGCAGCCATCAGAGTGTAACGAATTTAACTTGCTATTCTAGGACGTTAATTATGATAGATTCTCATTGCAGCCGACTGTAATAATTATGTACACACAGCATTTTACGTCAAAGCTAAAGAACACTTTCTATTCGTTTTAAGTGGCATACATAAAATTGTGGGCAACGACTGCTGCTATAGAATGTTACGGAAATGATTTTTGGGTGCTCCTTGGCGAATCTGCAGACACAGTCATTACATTGAGAAGTTTATTAACTCGTGACTAGTTTTCTGTGAATTTTCTACGCTACCAGACGGACACCCATGTTTCTTTTGTGAACTGTAGTCTACTGCAGTCTGGCAGTCTCCGAAAGTTCCAAAACGGAAGTAAACGATCATTTTTGTTAATTCAGGCGGCCGAGCAATCCTTAACAGTTTTGCAGCTGATCAACGAGACCTTCCGGACCATCGCTGTGGCGTTAATTAATTTCAGGTTTCTTTCCGCAGTTTCTATGTAGAGTGACATTGAATATAACATCTACATCTACATCCATACTAGGCAAGCCACCTGACGGTACTTTGAGTACCTCTACCGGTTCTCCCTTCTATTCCAGTCTCGCATTGTTCGTGGAAAGAAAGATTGTCGGAATGCCTCTGTGTGGGCTCTAATCTCTCTGATTTTGTCCTCATGGTCTCTTCGCGAGATATACGTAGGAGGGAGCAATATACTGCTTGACTCCTCGGTGAAGGTACGTTCTCGAAACTTCAAGAAAAGCCCGTACCGAGCTACTGTGCGTCTCTCCTGCAGAGTCTTCCACTGGAGTTTATCTATCATCTCCGTAATGCTTTCGCGATTACTAAAGGAGCCTGTAACGAAGCGCGCTGCTCTCCGTTGAATCTTCTCTATCTCTTCTATCAACCCTATCTGGTAAGGATCCCACACTGCTGAGCAGTATTCAAGCAGTGGGCGAACAAGTGTACTGTAACCTACTTCCTTTGTTTTCGAATTGCATTTCCTTAGGATTCTTCCTGTGAATCTCAGTCTGGCATCTGTTTTACCAACGATCATCTTTATATGATCATTCCATTTTAAATCACTCCTAATGCCTACTCCCAGATAATTTATGGAATTGACTGGTTCCAATTGTTGACCTGCTATATTGTAGCTAAATGATAAAGGATCTTTCTTTCTATGTATTCGCAGCACATTACACTTGGCTACATTGAGATTCAATTGCCATTCCATGCACCATGCGTCAATTCGTTGCAGATTACATGGTTGAAATTAACTTAAACTGAGGTTGAATAATAACAATAATATTGTTAATAATAATAATAATAATAATAATAATAATAAAAATAATCATAATAACAATAAACATAATCATAATAATCATCATCTGAAAACCATAGATTGAAGTTTAAATCTAAGACAATAATTCTTTATTGGTGCTGGCTCGTTGTAATAATAAACAAAGCATATGAAGAATGCTCAGAAGTGAATGGATTTACCATGTGGCATTATGATTGATAACCATACGTGAGGAAATAGAGGCATGCATTTGACACTTCGTGGCACGCCTCCCTTCCCTCCATCCCAGCGTTGCTGAAGCGCTGTTCACTCTCTAGAAGGCAGAAATTTCAAATAAGGGATAGTCTGAAAAATTGGCTGTCTCTGTATAAAAGCCAATGCAAATACGAAATATTTGATGCAAACAACAGTGTTACTGTGGATCAGTGTCAAAATAGTTGTTGAACTACACTAACCATTGCGTAAAGTAAAGACATTATCTTAAGGAAATAGTATCATGCAAGTACCGGAATGAGCACGCACAGTCGAATCTTTTCTTACGGTGGAGAAAACGCAGACATAATATACAGGAGAGGCGCTCTGGAATATGGAAAAGCAATGAAACATTATTTTCAAGCTGAAAGTTCGTCATGTCCTCAGCGGTACACGATGGGATGGATTCGTTTTTAACAGCATTTCCCACACACGATCCCACTCTGAGATCAAATCTCGATCCAATCTAATGCTATAATTTGTAAAGATGTACAATTACAAGGCAATCTGATCTGCATGTAGGAAGTTATGAAGGTGACAATTAAGGTACCTAGATACAAGTATTAAATATGCAGGTGATGAATTTTGTAAACTGTCCGAACGCAACCTGGGCAACTGAACGAAATTGACGGGACTAAAAATAATCAGGAATCGTTACGTTTACTGGCCTCGGGAGCTAGTCTGATATACGGTTAGTCGCATTAATCCGGGATTGAAAGCACATCATAATAGCGTCGCTTACGGCCGTCACAAGCGTTATTAGTTTTATTTATTTAGAAAATCAATTTGCAACTGCCGTGATTTGCGTGGACTGCTGTGCAACACATGGAAATGTAAATACGGCCGGCAAATGTACACAGGCTCACACACACACACACACACACACACACACACATAAACACAAACACACAAACGCACACACACCCTGAGAGATATTACTGGTTAGCCGATCAGTATTACTTTCGTCGTGCAACTACAGAATTTAATATTAATTGTATCATTTTAAATGTTTCTCCATACCGAAAGTGTTGACGCTTCATTTCACTTATTCTTTATTAATTTAGTCTATCATGTAGCCAGAAAATGAATTGAGCGTGATACAGTCGATTCTTCATTGTCTCAAAACATTAGACGAACTACAGTCGATACACGGCGTGCAAATGGCAGCGCATCTTCACCATATAACGACTTAGTTAAGATTTTGTATTGTGTCCAAACATATTAAAAAATTTTAAATTATATAGTAGGCGAATTTACCTGTCTTAATATTCCCTATTCCTTATACTTTGTATCAAAGCAACTGCTATTTTGATTTTATCACGTAGTTTATTTTGAGGCTTGTTTGACGTCTCCTTAGCTAATGCCACTAATGCCATTCTACAACAGTGCGGTTCGAATCGTGTTGTCAGAGGAAAGTTTCGCTGCCGACCGGTGAAGGGGGAGGAGGGGCAGTGACATAAAGTTCTTGATCACTAGAGCTTGCGCCAGTCTCCTAGATTCAATTCACTGCCTTACTGCTGAAAACGTGTGACACAGCTGACGGAGATCAGTACGTCGTGTGTGACCGTTAAGCTCGGAGGTCCACTTCGTGCTATTCGAGAGAAGCAGATAGTGTGCCGCAACTTCTCCCATGTTTCTTCATTATAAACTACACAGATGCATCATGTCACACTGCACACGTACTTGTCAGTTCGCTACGCTAAACACACATAAAGGGCACTTTGTAACAAATTAGGTTAAACCTTACTAACTAGAAAACTTCTAATTCAGATTGTGTGACTTTTATATTCCGATTACAGTTTCGCCCATGTTTTCTCATCTATACAAGGATTTACAACCATACTTTTGGACACGAACATTAACTATGTGAATTACTTTCAATGTGTGTGGTAGCAATTGCTCTCAATTCTACCTGAATATCTATGAATGAAACTGAATACAAAGAATGGCTATCAACAGCACACAGAATGGCTTCCTCATCAAACAATCACAGCCCAGCGGCTAAGAATTATGTACTTAAACTGTTGGAAAATTTATCTGCTGAACGGCATAAAGGTTTTACAAATGAATAAGATTCCTAACTTAATCGTAAAAAGTTCGTTTATAAACTACAAATGTTTCTTAGCTGCAGAGCCGACCCTCAGGTCTACTCTGTAGTATGTAATACTAAACTGCATAAAGTGAAAAGTAGAACTGCATGTACCTGAAATAGATCACTGTGCAGCTAATTGGCCTAGAATGTATTTTAGACTGCTTTTCCCAATGAGAAGTTTCGTATATTTACAGAAATGCAACTGTCTACACATTTTTTCAAAGTGTGACAGGGCACTAACATTACAATGCGCATTCCAACGGTGAGGATAAACTTAATGAACTGTTAGAAAATGAATAAAAATCATAAATTGAAATTATATTACGATATATATTTTGAGCTATTGTAAATCCGCAAGTGATTCGTACAAACATCAGACTATACTATTTCTTTCCAGTGTCAGAAACGATGAAACTGATTCAGAAAAACAGTACTTAAGTTACAAATTTTCTCTTTACTTTTCCTTTAACATGCTTCTAGCTAAAAGTAGAATGTGACGAGTACTAATTAAGTTCGTCAACACATGACTGATAATTCGCCCTAGATACTAAAACGTAGACATTGTTAAACAGAAGTAATACTTACACTACAATACTTCGTGATTAGCGCTTGCAGCAAATAATAGCCACAGGGTGTGGAATGGCGCACGAAACGGGTCACCAGTTGTTTCTTACATAGTTTATTAGTCGCACTAGATACCCCGTTGAGTATATCAATAGCAGTAGCAATAGAACTTTAAAAACAAATTACTTACGAAATAACGCATAATTTACGATACCGTCGCTAAAAGGTAATGTTTACAACATGGCCGACAATGGACGGCTAATAACGTAGCAGCGATCGGCAGTTGCGTTACTTTTTCACGAAATGAGAAGTCCTGTTGTGACTCAGAGGCGCTTTCTACAACAGCTAGACACACGGCGGGCCCCCTGCAAGAGAGAGATTCACTGGCTGTATGAGCAGTGGGTACGGGAAGGATCAATTTTGGAAGCGAAGCGACCTCTGCCGAAGACCGTTTGTTCGCCGGAGAGTACTGAAGTGGCACGAGTCGCTCTACAAAGAAACCCTGGCAAATCACACAGAAAGGCAGCAGTCCAACTGGGCATATCCAGACGGATTCTTAAAAGTGACCTCTGCTCAGAAGCTCACAGCAGAACGCAAGCGGCAGAGACTGATGCTTGCCTGATGAGCAGAGGATGGAGAAAAAACTTTCAAGAACGTTGGGTTTTCAGACGAGGCGTGTTTTTTTTTTGAACGGTGCCATTAACAAACAAAAGTGTACGCTTTTGGGCTACTGTAAATCTGCAAGTGCTCCGAGGACTACAGTGCGGATCATAATTTCTAGTCTTAGACTTATTGGATATTTTTTTCCTTTGAAGAAACTGTGGATAGTGCGCATTATTTGAGCATGTTCTACAGTAGCTTCATTCCGCAGCTTCTTACTACTGTGTTGCTCTTCAACACGTAGTGATTCATGCAAGATGGAGAAAGGCCACGTAATGCAAACACTGTGTTGGACTACGTGTCACTTCACTCAGATTTCCAGGTCGTTTTAATGACGGAAAATTAGGTCCCTCAGTAGTCCAGACCTCAAGTCATGTGACTTCTTTCTTTGGGGGTACCTAAAGCAAAAGCTCTTCCCGGAACGCCCACATGATTTAATGGAGCAGGAACACCTTATCCTTCAAGCTTGCAGCGAAATCACGGAAGACATATGCCGTAGGGCTATTGTTAACATTAGTGTCCATGTGAAGCAACTTAGGAATCAAAATGGTGGACATACTGATCATATGCTGATTTACGACAGTTCTCGAAGAGTGGTTTTCGTGGTGGTACATGTACTTTTGAGTTTGTTTTGACGGTAAAGTGTTTATTCACAAAAGTATGGTGACATATTTCGAGCACCACCCTGTATGTTCCAGTTATGTTTTTCCAGATGTATCGCCTCTCTATGACATCATTTTAAAATCATTGTCTATGCTTACTTACACCAGGGAGCATCTCAAAAGAAATTCACTCGGCATTCGGCACGTCAGCCATCGAAGCTTCTCCCTCATCGACCATTTAACAACCTCTCTCGCAGCAGACACCCACTCTCACTTTTTACTATCACTAGTATAACATCTTGTAGCCAAAGAGTTACGTACCCCTCATATGATCAGGAATCCAAACCCATTCAAAGTGGCAAAGATTTGAGATAATACTGTAATTTCTCATGATACACAAACCTTTCAACATGAGACGCTAGGCACTCAAGTGTCGTCAACAGGAAATGCTGATATAAGGGTTCAAAAAAAATGGTTCAAATGGCTTTGAGCACTATGGGACTTAACATCTCAGGTCATCAGTCCCCTAGAACTTAGAACTACTTAAACTTAACTAACCTAAGGACATAACACACATCCATGCCCGAGGCAGGATTCGAACCTGCGACCGTAGCAGTCGCGCGTATATAAGGGTTGGGTCACCAAGTGAGTAAATAAAAAAGTTGCTAATGAAAATCCCTTAATTCAAAATGCGTCGCCTGCTGCTCCGAAATTAGGACCTCACCACTTTGTAACGATTGAAAAGAACGGCGGAAAGAAAAACAGTAAAAGAAGAATGGGTAGCTTTGAGAGATGAAACAGTAAAGGTAGCAGAGGATCAAGAAGGTAAAAAGATGAAGGTTAGTAAAAATCCTTGGGTAATAAAAGAGAAACTGAAGTTAACCGATGAACGGAGAAAATATAAAAGTGAAGTAAATGAAGTAGGCAAAAAGGAATACAAACTTCTCGAAAATGAGATCGACAGGAAGTGCAAAATGACTAAGCAGTGGTGGCTGCAGGAACATTTAAGGATGTAGAGACACATATCACTAGGGGGAAGATAGATACTGTCTACAGGGAAATTAAAGAGACCTTTGGAAAAGAGAGAACCACTTGTATAAATAACAAGAACACAGATGGAAAGAAGGGAGAGCAGAAAGGTGGAAGGAGTTATAGAGGGTCTATACAAGGGCGATATTATGGAAATGGAAGAGGACGTAGATGAAGGTGAAATGGGAGATATGATACTGCTTGAAGAATGTGACAGAGCACTGAAAGACCTAAGTCGAAACAAGGCTCTGGGAGTAAATAACATTCTGTTACAGCTACTGATAGTCTTGGCAAAGGCAACCCTGACAAAATTCTACCGTCCAATGAGCAAGATGTATGAGACAGGCGAAATACCCTCAGACTTCAAGAAGAACATCATAATTCCATTCCCAAAGAAAGCAGGTGTTGATAGTTAAGACAATTACTGAACTATCAGTTCAATAAGTCACAGCTGCAAAATACTAACAGGACTTCTTCACAGACGAATGGGAAAACTGGAAGAAGCCGATCTGGGGGGGGGGGGGGGGATCATTTGGATTCCGTAGACATCGTGGAACACGTGAGGCAGTACAGACCATACAACTTATCTTAGAAGATAAATTAAAGAAAGACAAGCCTACGTTTCTAGCTTTTGTAGACTTAGAGAAGGCTTTTGACAACGTTGACTGGAATACCCTCACTCAAACTCTGAAGGTGGCATGGGTCAAATACAGGGAGCGAAAGGCTATTTACAATTTGTACAGAAATCACTTGGCAGTTGTAAGAGGCGAGGGGCGTGACAGGGAAGCAGTGATTGGGAAGGGAGTGAGACAGGGTTGTAGCCTATCCCCGATGTTATTCAATCTGTACATTGAGCAAGCAGTAAAGAAAACAAAAGAAAATTTTGGAGTAGGAATTAAAATCCGATAGAGAAGAAATAAAAACATTGAGGTTCGCCGATGACATTGTAATTTTGTCAGATACGGCAAAGGACCTGGAAGAGCAGTTGAACGGAATGGACAGTGTGTTCAAAGAAGGATATAAGATGAACACCAACAAAAGTAAAACAAGAATAATGGAATGTAGTAGAATGAAATCAGGTGATGCTGAGGAAATTAGATTAGGAGATGAGACACTTAAAGTAACAGATGAACTTTCCTATTTGTGGAGCAAAGTAACTGATGATGGTCGAAGAAGAGAGAATATAAAATGACAAGGAAAGCGTTTCTGGAGAAGAGAAATTTCTAAACGTCGAGTATAGATTTAAATGTCAGAAAATCGTTTGTAAAAGTATTTTATGAAGTGTAGCCATGTATGGATGTGAAACATGGACGATAAATAGTTTAGACAAGAAGAGAATGGAAGCTTTCGAAATGTGGTGCTACAGAATAATGCTGAAGATTAGATGGGTAGGTCACTTAACTAATGAGGCGGTACTGAACAGAATTGCGGAGAAGAGGTAATTTTGGCCCAACTTGACAAGAGGAAGAGATCGGTTGGTAGGACATTTTCTGAAGCTACATGAGGTCAACAATTTATTATTGGAGTGCGGCATGGAGGGTAAAAATCGTAGAGGGAGACTAAGAGATAACACATAAGGCAGATTCAGAAGGGTGTAGGTTGCACTATTTTCTTCGAGATGAAGAAGCTTGTGCAGGATAGAGTAACATGGAGGGCTGCATCAAACCAGTCTCTGGACTGAAGACCACAACAACAACGACCAAAATCAGCTACATAATAAGTGCAAAGGAGCTAAGTCGTTCCTGTGAACAGTAAGCAGCACAAATTTGTGTTAATGTATTACGAACTGTGACATTAAGTTGACACCAAACCTTAAAAAAAATCGAGAGCTGTATTACAAATTTTTGCCAACGTGTAAAATGTTTACTTTCGAATCGACAGAATGCTTGTAGCCGTCGATATGTGACGTAGATAGCGGGGGTTCCTTACACTATTTCTGATGGCATTAGAGTCACCATGTCTCATTCCCTGTGATGATGGTTTGCAGAAAAGCTTGCTCTCCGTTTCATGCGTCTCTAAAATGTCCATCAGTTTTCATTCGTGATACCTGCTGCTCGTCACTGTGTTTGTGGGGGTCAAATTTATGACAGATGCCCCTTTCATCCAAAAGTTTGTGAACGAACGTCTGAACAAAGTCGTCGCTAATGATGAGTTCATATAATGTCAAGTTCACCGTTATTAACTAATTACCCTTGACAGTCGACACGACAAATTTGAGTCTTAGATAATTTCCATCTCGTTCTCAGTCTATGAATCAGCCTGACACTCGTTTCTGTTTCAAGGCTTCTCTTCTGTACACTGGTTCCCACAGAACGTGTACCTTTATAGTAGTTTTTCAAAATTTCAAATAAACTTTGATGTATATCCTTTTACTGTACTGAACTGCGACTCGAGCGTATATGTTGGTAATATTCGAATACCCACAAGTAAAAGGGGCTGCTTCCAATTAGTTTGATGGACGGTGTATGTCTTGAAGAGACATACACCGTCCATCAAGACACGTCTTCTACTCGCTGATGCAGTTCTTTTCAACTCACTTCAGTATTTATGCACTGGTCAGTTCTTTGCACTCTTTCAGACATTTGTACTTAGTTCTAGAAAATAATCCATATTTCTTCATCATAATTAAAAGTATCCACGTTTAGTCATGAACACAAACGGGTACACACCAATGAAAGTGATATTCATTCACAATGAAGGACGAAGCTCAGTAAATCTACAGCTTTTATCTCTTGTTTGCCTCTTCTATTGTGATTTAAAATAATTGCGGTATTGTTCCAATTTTGTTAAAAACTTTTAAGTTGCTTTCGTTAATTTATTATCTGACATCAACCATTTCTGTTCAAACACAATCATCTCCTGGTGCGTTTCCTGGAATGTTGAGGAAAAGGTAAATTAAGCCGAGAATGATAAAACAGGCTGTCATGTGATGAATGTTTCACATAACGATCACGTCAGAGAGCTTCTTAGTTTACCCACGCTAAACACGAATCAGGAAACTTAATCATCTGCACAACGGAAACCATAACTAAGCTTACAAGTAAGGGCGCTTTGTGGTGGTTCTTAATGTATTGGTTTTTATACGAGCGTTGGAACTTTAATAGTCGCAACATTTTTTTACAGCTTTACAAAATAGACACGTCTTTCAAAGTTTTACAGACCTTCCAGCGATGTGGAAGTCGTAGGATACTCTTAGCAGTGCCAGTTGTGTTGAAGTTCGAGGGGCGTGGTCTATTGCCCGACGAATTTGTAGTAGTTCTGAAGCGAATGCCGTGAAGTGTTTCCTTCAGTTTAGAAATCGAGTTGAATTCACTAGGGCTTAATTCAGGGGGGTGCAGTAGGTGGTGCAGCACTTAACAGCCACATCAGTTAAACAAATCAGTAACAGCTTGCACTGTACGTGCTTGAACATTGTCCTGCCAAATGATGGTCAGGTCCTGCAGAAAGTGTCATCACTTCTGTCTCTAAGCTGGTCGTAGGTTGTGTTCCAAAAATGAACAGCATAGAGACAGAAGTAATGACACTTTCTGCAGGATCTGACCATCGTTTTTCAGGACAATGTTCAAGCTCGTACAGCGCGAGCTGTTGCTGATAGAAAGGTTGGAAACATGCATATGGTAGCACGCGAATGGGGCGTAATCGTCACATCACCGAACTTTCCTTCCTCAGCGGAATTAACCTGCTGAAACACATAAGAAACTTGTACAGCCAATCAATGATATTTAAGGTACGTATACAATAAATAGCATCCTATTTCAACTCACTGTCAAGATTATTATTCGTAATTAACTTAAAGCTACAAACATGGTGATTTTACTTGCATCTACAGAGAAGAAAGAGTGTCAAGTAACTAAGACTCTGAGGTACTTCGTTTGTTTCATGTAGAGGAAGAACGAAATTAATCCATGGACTTTAATAAATCCAGATTAAGGATATACATATATATCACTGCACAGCATTTAATTAGACGACACAAACTGCTTGATTACAGCGGGCGATGTGGCAGCACGTAAATTCAACGAAGTCCTAACGTGCATTATGGGAATTATGAACGTGCTCGAGTTTGAGGTTGGAGTAGCCTCTAACTTGTGTACAAAAGCGGGGGAAAAGCGTATCGAGTGAGCAGAACAGCGGATGCCAGAAGCTGCCAAACAGCAGCGAAGAAGATGGAGGAGGACCTCCTTTCGGATCTGGAAGGATTGGTGTGTGGTCTAGAGATCGCTGCCTAGAGTTACGTTTAACGTTAAAAAAAAAAAAAAAAAAAAAAAAAAAAAAAAAAAAAAAAAAAAAAGTTACCTATCACACTAAACGCGTTTTCTCGACCCGTATTTTTCAAATTGGCGGGAAAAATAACTGGAGAACGGTACATACGATTTTGACTGAAATTTGATGCCACCATTCTAATTTGGATTCTCTTTTAGCATACATTGCGATATATTCGCAAGTCCATTTTCAGTGCACGCTTTTGTTTCTGCTCTTCCCTATTTTGTTAGAACGTAATATTTTTCATACTACGTACGCTGAGAGAAAATATATCGAAAATGACTTATTGAAACTTATTTATTACAGTGTAATAGGAAGACCTCGGGAATTCCGTCGATGATAAATGTTCCGGTTGCAAGTGGATATTCTACCTCCTGCAGTGATCATAGGGAGCGTCCAATGTGGGCACAAAAATGATTCGTTAGAGAGAAAAGTGTAAGATATAAATTTATATCATCAGATTTAGCACTGCTTTTTATTTCATTTGAAAAATAATATCACGAAAGTCACCTATTTTGTGCCCATTCAAAGTTAAACACCGCGAATAAAGTCTTTTATTATCGTGACAGCATAAGAAACTGATCTCTGAAAGTGAATTGAGATTCATATTATCAATGTTTCACTCGAGCTAAAGTGTGAAGTGCATATTCGAATGCACCATTCAGTCTCTCTTCAACGAGATCCGGAAAACGTTGATGTGGAGCCCGCTTTCGTCCAACTAACAACGTGGGAGTAGCCAGTGATGTGTGGCTTCTAGCATATCGTTCCATGTACCTCTTAATAATTTCATACTACTGATCACTAGTCATGTTTGGCGACTTGCAACTCAGTATAACTTCCCTTATTCACTAGCGTCATAAAATTAAATGAATCTCGGTTGCTGCCAACGTCGTAGAAGACTTTGTAATTGGCGCCACTTCGATGGCTTCCGTATCGGTTTCACAGTTGCTTCATCAAGCACTTTCTAATTTGACCTTACAAGGCTGACGAAGAGAACGAACGCTATTCCTCAGAAACTTCGCTCGGTGGAAGAGTAGTCAGAAAAAACACGCGTCTCATCTTACCTGTAGATACTCGACCGTTTCTGAGAAAATAACTTTCCGACATAATGTGGATGCCTTTAGTGGCGAATACACCCTCCAAAAGGACGGAACAGTGGCTAGTGTTGCAGCCTTTCAATTTTGCGCCACGTGTTCGAAAACTGATTATTGTTTTCATTTATTTCATTTTATTATTTCTTTCTCTTATTACCCATTTACATGGAAGATTACTACACGAATGTTTCTTATCAAGTCAGGGGATGGGAGGGCGTTGTACTAATTGCAAAACTGCAACTGGGTGCCATATTAAGTGTTATAAATTTATTGTATAGTAATTGTGTTCGTAGTATTTTCAGGGGTTACAAACTTTTTCAATTCTCATATTCTTCCCACAAAAGAAAAACTCGAGGTAGTGAACAGGATTGGAACTCTGAAACTCTACAGTAGTAGCCAGGTACTCAGACCTATGCACCAAGTTTAACAATCTATCTTTTAGTTTTTTTGGGGTGGGGGTGGCGGGGGGGATTGTGATCTGTAGCGAGTACAGACCCACCAAAGGAACATGTAATGATTTTATGTGCTTTACAAATACATTAAATAACTGAACACGGTTTCTTTCACGGGTTTATTTAACACCAAACTCTAGTATTTAACCGTTGTTCATCGTAGAAACGTCCCGATAATAAAGGTTGAATTTTAGTATAAAGACTAACCATGTTCGCAGTCCCACAGTATACTTTTTTTCAGTTGTGACGCATAATGAATTTAGGACGGCCATTGGACTTTCCTGGGGTTTTTGTCCCGTTCCAGAGTCAATACAGCTATTATCCTTGTCTTCACTTCATATAACAATTACGGAAAATGAAACTGTACATTTATTTGAGATGGCACAAGCATTTGGTTTACAATTTCAAGCGGAAATTGTGACAACCGGTGTGGACTCCTTCACCAGGTTTTTTATGACTGCGCTGAAAACAAAATTTCATCCTATTCCCTAGAAGTGGCCGTCGCCAGCTCCTATCATCGGCTACCACATAAAGCCTTGCTTTTGCATATCACAGTAGCAGAGACACACTCACCTGGGCAATTGCAGAGCGAAACACCTGACACTGCAGAGGCCTTCGTGTTAATATTCAGCCACGTTTTACCACTATTCAACTCACAAGCGGCTGACGTGATATCTCACTACTACAGGTGTTCCTTATGGAAAATCTCATACCACATTTGAATAAAAAAAGAATAGAGAACGTTTCTTAGTTGTTTTTCTTTTCTAGATGCACTTAATTATTAGAGGACAGAATCCCTCAAATGAAACGTTGTCGCTTATTTTCGAAAAAACCACAACGGTAGAATTTCAGCTCTCAACCTCGGAGAAGCAGTCGACATCAATTAAAGGTAAATTACGTTAACCATATTTTAGATACCGTCCCAGCTTACACAATTTAGTTTTACACAATATTTTCAAAAAATGGTTCAAATGGCTCTGAGCACTATGGGACTTAACATCTGAGGTCATCAGTCCCCTAGAACTTAGAAGTACTTAAACCTAACTAACCTAAGGACACCACACACATCCATGCCCGAGGCAGGATTCGAACCTGCGACCGTAGCGGTCGCGCGGTTCCAGACTGTAGCGCCTAGAACCGCTCGGCCACCAAGGCCGGCCACAACATTTTTACCTTTCAGGAATAGCACACTGAATAAGTAGTCGATCAGGAAGTTACCTCTCTGTAAGCAAGTGTTTATAACGGTGATCGCCTGACCGAGGGAGCTTCTGAGCTACCACACCATTTTTATATCCTTCAGTGAGCTACTAAAGGAAACGAGGACAGAAATGGTTTTCAGAATTCTTACACTTTTTATTGCCTGTAGATACATCTATTAAATATGAGTTTTAATTGAACTATGTTATGCTGCTAACGAGGAGAATACGACAAGCTATTTCCCAGAAACTTCTCGTAGTGGAAGAGCGGTCAAAATAAGGGAAGATATATCTCGGCTTGTCCGTAGATAATCGACCATTTCGGAAAGAACGGCAACCAAAGTTTTCGAGGCTCTTAATGTGTCTTTTATCATGCATTTCATGTATTGAGCTTAGCCGAAGTGGTGGCACAATGATTGGCAACGCGACTTTACAAATTTGCACTCCTTGTTCGCAACCCGATTATTGTTTTTATTCCATCTTTTTTCTTTTTCATTTCTCTACCCGTGTCAATACAAGGTTACTACACGAATGTTCCTTATCAAATTATGGGACACAAGGGCATTATATTAACTGTAAAATTGTATCTGTATTTTACAATAAGTATCATACATTTTGCTACGACCTGGCGAAACTACAATCGTCCAGCCATAACTGCTGGTTTTGTGACTGCCCTGTAAGTTGGTTCATCTGAACCACAACATATGAAATATGTGTTCACTTTATTACATGAATAACAAAAAGATTTCTTTGGCTTGGTGCAATACTTTGTCACAGAAGTTCTTGTAAATTTACAACTGAGATTGACAACTAAAGCATCACTTGATGGACTAGTTAACAAACTGTTATCTTGAAGTACAATTCTCAACATTTACAAAGAACATTTCCATCTGAGACTTCAATAACACGTTAGTCCTACTCGATGATGTTTACTACTTCAGCTGATGTCACAAACTGTGGCAAAGCGCTTCCATGGTTGGCTCTATATTGACCTCCGTGCAAAGACACTGTTGTTCTGAGAGAGGAAGGGTAATGTTCAGTGCCTCCCATTCGTCATTCCGGATTGCAGCGAGATATCGCTAATGTCTGTATTGTCAATGTGCATTGCCAATATTGGGTGGCGCAGAGACCTTACGACGATACCACAAATTTACTATAAAATATGTATGTGTAGGATTCATTGCTGCCTGTTCACTTTGAAAACAGATTCAGGAATGATACATTTCCTTCAAGAGGACGAAACTAGCTCAATATAAGACCCTTATTGCAGGCCGCAGGAATAAACTGGTATACTTGCTGCCGTACCGAAACCGACTTCTCGCGAACAAGTACGCAACACCACCAATATTATTGACAAGACATAAAATAGGAATTTCACTAAAAACAAATTTAAATTTTCCTCTCTCATTTACTGTTCTTCATGCTCTTGTAGTAGTCTTCTACGTTCATAGGTTTGATGTACTCGCCACGACTTGCTCTCCTCTACCAATATTTTCATCTCAGAATGGCAGTTATTTGCTGGATGTATTCGAATCTGAGTCTTTCTCTATAGATTTAGCCTTTAGAGGTCCCCCTAGTACGGTGGAAGTTATCCCCTCATGCCTCAACAAATATCCTATCATCCTGTCTCTTCTTCTTGTCGGTGTTTGACGTAGTATTGGATGAAAAATGAAAATAATAGTCGTGATTTGAAGAAGGGGTGCAGAAAAGTGAAGCCGCGATGCTAGTCATTATGGTGCCACTGAGACTGCAGTAAGTACGTCCCGGAAGACACGTACAGTACCTCGAAAACTTTGACTGTCGTTTCCTCAGAAACGGTTGAGTGTCTGTGGATAAACTGAGGCATATGACTTTAATTTGACCCCTCTTCCACTGAGAAGTTTCTGGAAAATCAGATTATGACACTTGCCGTGTCCTCCTTGTAAGCGTCATCGTTGCAGCGCGCTACCACCACCTGTGAGTGGTTCCGGAGTGCTGGGTACGGAGTGGGCAAGACAGTCAGTCGCTTGTGATGCTTGGTGGCATGGGTGCGACGTGGCGGCTCCACTTCATTTTACTATTGTCTTCCCGGTACCTTCTTTCACTGGCGACGTGAGGGGCGTAGCCAACTTAGCTTGCAGTTTTTTTTAGATGATCGCTGGCTCAGAGAATTTGAAATAGGCCGGCAGTGGTTTGTCAGGTGAGAACGGACAGTAAGGGCGCAGAGGAAGGTTGTCACACGTGGATTTTTGCACGCAACGGTTATTCTGGCCGTTAGTTCTGTTTATGCTGAGAACGACTTGTTACTCCTTAGGGTAGTGGCAATCACATTGCGCTATCCAGGGTATCTTTATACGGCCTTCAGTGGATTTGCTCTCCCCTTTTTGTCGATGCGTGGCCAGCATTGCTCAAGCTCCACCAACTGTGCCTCCGCCGTTGGCACCCTATGGATCACTGGAACATTTTAATGTGTTGTGATTTATCTTAGCCGCAACTGTGTTGTACCTTTGCATTTATCTCTTTGGTGGAAATAAATGGAAACTGAATTGTACAGAGGAAAAAATTGACGTTTAGTTAATAATAAATTAGAAATGTAAAAACAGATTTTTTATCAGCCTTACTAACTTTAACGAGAAGAATGGCCTTCTTTCCGTCATCAATAATTTTAGTTTTGAGAGAGTAGACTGTGGCTGCTATTCGGGTACAGTTGTCCAAATGTTCGTCTGCGAGTCTTTAATAGACATTCTGTTTCGTGTTAGAAGAGGTGGGAATTATAGACAGCATGAGATTGTACCCCAGCACACACTTAATAACCAGATTTGGGACAGTGCAATATTTTATCTCATTTTGACTGCCTTGTTATGGCTTGATTCCACAAGCCCAGTACTCCACATATCGTTTTGTTCTCATTCGCCTGTTGTATGTAATTGATATCTTGTTTATGATGTCATTCTACCTACAGCGATAAAAATGTGATGGTGGAGGGGGGTGATGCATATACGTTCTTTGGGCTTCCCATGCTCTTGGTGTGGGACTGTGTATATTTTAGTGTGCGAGATATACTGTTTTATGTTGTGGTTGTTAGTATTAATTGCTTAGGGAGAGTGGTGGGGAGGGGGGTTGTCCAATCTTTCGTTGTCGCATGTAAATACGTGGGCTGAGGTTAATCTATTGCTTGTCCCACCCCACAATGGTGCTCTCACCGTCGGCTGCTCTGAGTATAAATGCTTTGTTACACGTTTAATGTGGTTGGTGTGCTGTTACTGCTCATGGAGGCTGTCACTACGATGTGCTGGATAATCTTTAAGTGTTCAAACTATTGGTATGGTATGGGCTATGGTTCAGGGTTCCTCTGTTGGGTCCACTGGACCATATGTACAAGCATTCAGATTTTTTCTGTTCAGAAGTACACCAGAGGATGATGAGGCTGTAGCCCATGAAACCGGTTGTGTCCCACGAAAGGTTATAAGATCATCATACACACACACAATATATATATATATATATATATATATATATATATATCTTCTAATTTAAAAAATAAATTCTCAACCCTTAACGACCCCTAAAGCAGATTGGTCCGTTCTAGTAATAAACGATTGGAGAGTCATGGACTTTTCACTGAAGTACCTGAAGAGCTCTTAGTGGAGCAGAGAGAGTCCCAATTGGAACGACTTGAGAAGGGACTGCCAGATCCACCATTTACCTTACGGCCAAGGGAACCGTCCCGGAAACTACCTCTAATTATAGCACACTATGTAGCAGTGAAAAATATGGAAGCTTGGTGTTTGCAAACGGTTCGAGAAAAAAACATGGAAATACCGAAAACACGACAAATTATCTTGCCTTATGCGTGTAGAAAATCAGCTGGCATTCAGTCATCTCGGATAAATGCGAGTCCTGCATGATATTTTGTACAATTATTCCTGAAAAACAGCGGCAAGATCAGGTAATTATGATTGAGATGGACAGTGATCAAGTACAATTCTTTCTAAAGTAGGCCATAAAGGACAAAAATATTCAGAACACGGGATTGTGGTGGTCGGAGCAGACACAGGAATTCGTCTTTGTCTTCCCTGGATGATGCGTACTGTGAGAAAGGTCTCTGTTACCTTGGAACACAGCATCACCATTGGAGAACAAACATTGCACCATCGGATGGAACTAGTCAGTCAAAGTGCTCGCATAACCACTGACAGTGATGCGACCTTGCACAGTAACCGTGGATCCCATGGAATGCTACTAGAAGGCTGCTCATATCATTAGAGAAGACCCACCCTACCTCTGCACCAAAAAGTTTCACTCTTAGGACGTCAATTCTGGGTTATGTTGGATACAGTGTGCATCAAGACTCATCCAACCAAATAACTTTTCTCCATTGCTATATAGTCCAGGTTTTATGGGTTCAGTACCATGTTTTCCAGTTACAGGCATTTGCATTATTAAGGAGTTGTTCTGGAAATCCAGCCCATTCTGCAGTTTTCTACTTACAGAGCTCCCTTCATGTTACTTACTGCTGACAGGATTTGGGAGTGTAACTTTTAGCTCTGCAGTGACTTTTGCAACTGTCATCCCCTTATTTTGTGTCACACTCTTCTTCATCTATAATTATCACTGAATACACGCTTTAGTCCCTGTACTGACTTAGTGGATGACGATTTTTTCCACTTTCTCTCCATCCACCTACACACTCTGATACAGAGCGCCATCACCGCAGGATCAGTTGGTTACCACAAGACTCTTGTGGCCTTTGGTTTTGTCCATATGTCTTTTTGTACTCTGTCATGACAACTATGTGTTCACATTGGCATATAAGATATATGGGACACAAAGGTGTATGTACGTAGCTCCTAAATTTTTCTTTGTAAACACTTACAGATTATGTAGTCTATGGACAGACTTAAATATGATCGTAGTTTTAGGCCTATATCTGGCCCATTCGGCTCATTTGGCTCATATATCTCTACTTCCATTCTGCTACAACATGAATTATGTAATTGGTTCATATATCTCTACTTCAATTCTGGTACAATAATGAATGACATAACTGATTGATGGTTTAATTCAATGAGCATAGAGTTTGACAAGCACCTCCAACAGTGTACAGCACAATGTCTCATAGAATTGATGAGTGTATGATTGCCACCTTAGTCAAAAGTCTATGACATACTTTATGGAATAACTTATGGACATTAGATTTGTAATCGTTTGTGCTGTTAAAAACTTTAATTGTTCCAGGGAAGTCTCCTGCTGCGAACATATGATCTCTCAACATTATTAACAGTGAGTAAAAATTGCTGTTGAACACAAAAGAAATACACATTGATGTATCACATAGTGATCAGTGGATAAATTCACTTTAGCACCACAAAATCTCGGATTTTCTAAAGCATGCCACAGGATAGACCTCCTGGGCTAATATATTGGACAGACTGGGAGAAAGTTTGAGATTCGATTGAAAGAACGTTTAGATGCCATACGTCTGAACAGTCCTTCAAAGTCTGTATTTGTAATGCACACAACTCTCAGTAAACATGGAGTAAAAATCATTGAAGACCACATTCAAATATTGCATCATGTTGAAGAGATAGAAATATATACACGTAAAAGTAAATCACCACATTATATTCTTAATGAACAGACAGAGTTAGCCAATGCAACCTTTCTACAAAACTTCACTCATCTATTATCTAGTCTAAAACATAAATAAACACTACTCCTTTTAACAACATGCAATCAATAATCTAAATAAAGTATTATATCATAATATGGCTGCCTGCTCAATCACACATTACTGCAACTGTAAAATTGATTTAAAAATAAAAGTGGTGTGCCATACTACATTAATATAATTACTACTGTCACATTATTCATGTATATGTGGTCACCTGTTTATTGCATTGTATTTACACAATACCATATAAGTAACATTCTTACAAGTAGCCATCACATTTTCCCAATTTATGTGTAATTAATGCTCACTGAATGTGGTATTCTTCGTAATATAAACACTTGTAATGCTACCTTGATTCCCTGGAGGGGAAAAAAAAGCTTCACTGCTGCTATACTTGATTCAAAATTTCAGTGCACCATAGATGTTAATATAGTTGTTACTGTCACATTTTTTATTTCATCTCACCTCTATGTTGCTCCTTGTATATATCACAGCATTTACATAATACTGTACAAGTAGCATTCACACAAGCTAGTTGCTACATCTGTCAACTTCATCTGTAATATTATATGATCATAACGTAAGGTTTATCTTTGTGTTTTAAAATTCATTATGTTATGTTATTCTTTAAAAACAGTCATACTGTGGAATCAAAGCAATCTGTATATTGTGATGTCTCAGAGAGAATGTCTCTGACACAGTTGTATTTGTAAATCTGCAGTCATTGCGATAACTTAACATGTGGCAAATTCTTTTTGGTGTGTGTGTGTGTGTGTGTGTGTGTGTGTGTGTGTGTCTGTGTATGTGTGGTGCCTTGCACAATATGGTGATGTACAAATTATGTAAGTGCTGGATATATTTTGAAATATTCGAAAAATACAATCCTGCAACTTCGCAACAAAATCGCGCGGAATTTTCGACGTAAGTACTATAACTACTTAACCTCACATATTTATTCACTCTGTATTTCATTGTTTGGAGGTTACTTCTTTTCACATAGGGCGCTTCTAACACTGTTTTCTACCGTAGGGCAACAACACACCAAAAATACTTCGCCACAGTAGAAGAATAAAAATCGTAAACGTACGATAATGTAAAGTGTACCTTGAAAACCGTCTGATGATGAACTCGCCAGTTCGAAACCTAAATAAATAGCAGTATTAATAGGGGCTGGTTACTGTCTGCTTTGTAAGAATTAATCTACATTAATATTAGTAGTGTTCTTAACAATGTTCGTGCCCTTGCCCGTGATCTCGTGAGCTGTGGTGCTTCCAATGCTGGCAGCAGTAGCTGCTTCTACTGCCACACCTGCATAAATCCCATAAATCAGGAAGATATACTGTGGGCTGCCACGTTTTGAGGCCAATAGTAATGTATTTGTCAATAGTAGTATTATAATAATTATACTATTACTAAGAATTTACTTTCAACTCTAACCTTCTTATTCCTCTTGTGTTTCGGATGGGGCGCTAGTTGACACTTTCTGCTGGGTCTTCATCACCCTGTCACTATTATCAGACTTTAAATGAGAGGGTTTCAGGCCATTGTATTCGTAATACAGTAAAGGGGTGCGGGGATGGGGTAAAGAGATTGCGTTTCCTACTGGTCCAGACTTCAATCGAGCCAGATGGGGAGGGGAGCGGGTCAGGTCCCCCTGGATGAGCTTCCATGTACCACAAACATGTGCCAGTGATTCTCCAGGAGAAGGGGGTGAGGAGGGAAGGATTGGAGATGATCATGAATTTAAATCGCAGAAATGTGTAACCTGACATCAGAAGCCCTTATCAGTGGTCGTTACCTACACTGCAGCAGGCACTGAGATGCTACCATAAAATCCCATTCGCTCCTTTAACGAGTGGCAATGGAAGATGAAAAAAGATACATTCAATATGTTGAACAAATCAGTGTCTTCACCTGTGTACATATAAAAAGAATTCTTATAGAGAGTTGGAGAAAAGCACCGCAAAAAATGGTGATTGAACCTAAATGGAAATGATAGCCAAGCCTGCAGGTGGCACTATCGAACAGCACCTCTGCAGTGTCCTTACATGTCAAGAGTAAGTTGTAGACAGACCAGAGTTCTGTGTAGAAGTAGTGCATTATATGAGCGTTAGGTCAATTCAAACATGGATCATTACTTTCTAATAACATGCCTGCTTTAATTATAGGACCTTCAGGTTGAGGGAAGAATAATCTTGCTCTAACAGTTTTATGATATTGTGATAGGGTCCGCTTAGAGCACATACATACTTTATTCAAAAACGTTGTTTCAGCCAGATTGAGGTATTGCAGGAGACTTTGTATGACACTGAGGCAGCAATGTACTAGATATTTTGGAGATCAGTGATATTCCACTTCCTGACCAAGTAAAGCCAAAATAGAGTATACATACTTGATGATGTTGCACTGAAAAACCAGGATAAAATCTGAAAGTATTTTTCTTTACCACAATATGCAAGTCAATAAACTTCAATTGAGCCAGACCCACTAAATGTTTCTGAAGAAGTTTATCTGAGATAATGCAACCATTACTATCGCTTCCAGACAGGACAATCGGAACTTAAAACCTATTACCATGCTCATGTAGGAACTCACGTACAATTCAATGAATTCTTCACTATATGTGGGGATTTATGGAATAACTCACAGTTTAGCTTTCTGGTTATTGATAAAATTAGGAAATTGAATGAAGGCCAGTGTATACAAAACTTTGATGAGATTCTACATAAAAAGGCAATGTATCAAAATGTAACTGTATCAAAATGTAACTGAGTTAGTATGTTGTTGGCTATGGCTAAATTATGTTGTATGTAATGTGCTCATTTCGACGGACTGAACCACAAGCTAAACATAGGTTAATATGTCAATAGAAAAATCGAGACATACAGGGCACAATTGAATAGCAGTGTGAATGCAGCAGCTCTGAATGGGGAATCACAGCTGTATGACAGATTCCAGCAAAATGAGGCAGCATCAATACAAGGCTAACAGAATCACATAACATCATTAAGGCTGCAGATATGAAAGGGGAATCTCAACTGAATGACAGAATCCTGCGAGGTGGGCAAGTGATCAATACGAACTTAATGGAACTGCATAGTACTATCAAGGCCAGCAGCTGTGGACGTCGAATCTCAAGTAGAAGAGTTGAATGACGGTATCCAGTGACATGAGGCATATGTAGAGGGAAATATTGCGGCAGTCAACGGATGTATCAATATATGATTGACAGAACGCGGTGTGTTTATCAAGTTGAAAGTCGGTTTGTATGAGTCCTTGATGGTGGGTACAAGTGAACGAGTCCATCAGCATGAATCTGAGATAGATCTCAAATAACCCATCATCACAAACAGCTCCTTCACCATTCCCCCTTCCCAAGATACATAAGAAGCATACTATCTCGAAGTGTGATCGGTATCCGACAGAATGTCGATGAAATGCAAAGTCGGAAACTAATACTCTTAAAACTTTGACAGTTGTAGAGCGAACAGTCTCTCTGAAACATTAAGCACCTATAATATAGCTCTGACACATGGTGGTGGTGGCTGCTGGTAGGGGAGTAAAATAAGAGTATGGCGAGAAAGGACATACTACCCCTGATGTCATCAACTGTCACCGTGCTAGCAAATTATATACGAAAAATGGGATCAGTCGAGATCAGCTGTATATGCTCGGAAAGTTACTAATACACTTAACGAGGGACGACGTACATACTGGAGGCAGGAAGTGTGAGTGGAAACCTGGTGTAATGGAACTAATAATCCAAAGAGATTTCAACCCACAAAAGTGTTTGCAAGAGAGAAGAGATCGTACGCTGTACTGTTATGTATGAGTAAAGTGCATGGGCAGGAGAATGGCTCAAAAGGACAATCAAAAGTCCGATCATTAGGAAATACATTATCATTATTACATCAGTATTAAGCTGTGGAAATGGAAAAGGACAAGGTGCTGACATTAAGTCTTAAAAGTTCAAAACATTACCTCTGGAGTATATACATTGTGATGGTCCCAACGAAATCAAAGACCATCTACGTCTCGTAACAGCATTAGCCAAAGCAGCGAATACATCTCACACAATCTAAATAATATCAATTATCTCTGATCCCTGACAAAGATGCATTATTGACTAACAATATAGATGGTTTTCTGTGAACTCCACAGGCCTATTCACAAAATGTTCCAGTGCAGACAGGTCATAATACATTGTTTCCAAACCTTATGGCAGGCTCATCGCATGGGCATTAGGGAGTATTCACGGCTCAGCATAGGATTTTAACATTTTAACTGTCACAGATATGCATTCCTAATTTGTATCGTCCCTTCCTGTGAAGGCTAACATGGGAGGGATGTTGCAAAGGTGTTTTACCAGTTGCTGGCGTGTGGGATGATTCGCTGTCCTGACAACCTATAAACATACCATGGTAGCGAATTTTACAATTAGAATTTCAACATAGTAATGAAACGATATTGAATAAATCTCTGCTAAACATACGCCAACATGGAAGTAAGTATTGTGGAACAATGAAGGGAACCATTAAAACCTGTATATGAAGTCAGTTTAATATTTGTGGTTAAAAGAGATGGCTAGAAATTCTAGAAAAATTACTGGCGAATGTAACTGAGCTGAACATCATACAGTTAATATGTGAGATATTGATGTATATGAGAATGGACTTCTAAATACAGTATACAATCAAATTAAGACGATGGATTTGTAAAACAGACGTTCATTGCATGTCATTTCATACATATTTTGAAATAAAAACAGTATTTGAGACGTCTTACCTACCAAACTGGTTAAATGAGATTTTAGAGTGTCCAAAGGACGAGGACAAATCCAAGAATTTACGTCTTAAGGGACTGCAATGGAGAAGAAATCAACGTAGTTTTTAAACAAAGTAATTACAGAAAAGTTCTGAACTGAATATGCTTCTCACAGAACATGTCATAAAGTAGTGTGGGAAAAGGTCATTAGTGAAATGGCTTGGCTTGCTAGTATCCCAAAACAGTTGGGTGTATGCCCGTGATTTGTTATATAAGAGAGTGTGTAAGCCACAGACACTGCAGTAGCGTACAGTGAGTGTTAGGAAGATCATCAGAGGTGGTGGTGCTATTCTTGGCAAACTGCCAGTTGAGCTTCATATTCCTGGGTACAGTTTCAGTAGTCCTGGAAATAAACTAAAAGCATCTAGCTCATGGTGATGAGGGGCTTAAACTACTTGACGACATCTGCTAGGAGCATGATTTAGCATATGTAGTAAATACTGGTTTGGCAGAACGTCGCAACGCAGAGCAAATTGCAGCCGATAAATCTAAGAAAATACCCAAGAAGTGGCACAGGCATATGACAGTGAATTGTGGCTTTGTCAGCTGACAGAGCAATGTGCACCAAAATTAAATTAGGTGTTACAATAAATTTGAAACAAATTATGAACTCAACTCATGTTACACTAAGGAAGATGATACCTGTGGTGTGTTCAAACAATTGCATCCAGTCAGCAGTGATAGTGACGAAAAGTTTCCTGCAGAAGAAGCAGAAGAAAGGAGTAAGGAGAAGGTGTTTTGTAACACCTGAGGTTCTGTCAATACTTAACACTTCTGGTGGAATTACCATGTTTCTGATTCTAGCGACAGCAGGGCTATGTGCAGTTGGGTTGTTGGTGTGGGAAGCCATTGCTTTAGCCTGAACAGTGAAAATGGCCACAAAGCTCTCAAGGAAAACTATAGGTTTCAAGACATAACAAGATGCTGGAGGCCTTCGCAGTTGGTAAAGGACTGTATTTAAAACCCTACAAGAAAGAAAGAAAGTTCTTTAACTATAGTACCGGACAGACTTACTGATACTGATCTTCTTAAATTCATAAAGAAACTGAAAAAAAACCTCAAGATTTCGAAGTGTGCTTATGTGGAATACTTTGATGCAGACGATTTGGAAATGCGAGGAATTTGAGATCGTAAATTTAAACGGTGCAGGATGATTTGAGACGCACTGGGTTGCTTATGTTAAAAGAAAACAGAGTAAGGTGCTCTAGTTTGTCTTGTATGGGGATTTGATCTCTATGGAAGAATTTAGCCACTATTTAACCAATAGCCATGTGTTTTCGACATTATCAACACGTCAAGCTATACCTCTGTAGTCCTTTCTGTCTACTGTTTCTCCTCAAGAATGGATAGAAACAAGGGGCATACACATTTCCAAGTCAGTTGAGGCACAGATATCAGTTGGTATATTCAGACTTTCAAAGAGCGCTAGTCTGTATCAAGTGCAAATTACTTCCCCTCAGTAGATCCAAGCAAGGGAGAGTACAGCGTTGCGATGATCGGTCTGGAAGCTTGTAACAGCAGTCCAGACATCACCAAAGTGAAAAATAAACGATTTAGGAGGCAGAAAAGTTGTATAGTCTCCAGCTAGTTCGGGCACGTTGACCATCTGAATGGAATTATAAAATAATCTATAAGAGGAGATGATTTATGAGCAAATATTAACATATTTAAAACAGAGATAAAAAAGAGAAGATATAAGATAATTCTTAGCCAGAAAGGCTTAACAGGATCGATACTCGGTTTCTGAACGATTCAAATTTATGCTAATAATACTCACAAGGATAAATTTTACGATTTAAATTAATCAGTGGATAAGTTAGCATGATCCATGTCACTGCAGTGAATTCATACATAAACGGTCGATTAATACGCACTATCCACAGGTTTTTTCTTGGAGTGGGACTGGGACGCTAACTTCTTGAGGTGCCCAGTAGTCCAGTATATTTCCTAGTGACTGTTCAGACGTTAGACCATCTCGAGCTGAACATCATTGTCCAGGATAGGAATCCAGTTGTTTTTGAGGAGAGGAAATCATGTTACATATTCATTTGAAGCAGCAGGAGCTTTATGGTATCAAAGTACCAGTCAGTACTCCAGTAGGTAGCGAAAGGACAAGGTGATAACATGTGACAATTACGAGTTCCTTAACCTGATTGGATTGAAACCTCATAATGACATCAGTCGATATAATAGCTCCAGTTCAATATGAACACAACACGTATCAGGAATTTATCTCCCACAAACCTTTTCCTTCAGCGATGTTTAATAATGACGTTGAGGTAAGAACTATGATTCAGTTTGACGATGATTTGAAAACTCGAAGTTTCAGTTTCTTGTACTTGGAAGGCATGTTTGTGCAATGCATTCAGTTTTCTGTTTCAACAAATGAGATAGAAATTTAGTGGCACTGAAGTTGATCATACAAGAAACATTGGAATGAAATTAACAGTCACAACTTAAGTATCGGCATCATATTTGTACGTGAATCGTCTAAAAAACGTAGAATGGTCCAGTGCCGGGTCAATAACTAATTCCTTTCAAACTGGTCGTGGAATTCTTCGAGAAAATAAATGATCCGTTGGGAATGCCAAGCAGGAAGATTCTCATTTGAGTGCTGCAGATAGTAATGTGTACATTCAAGAAATCTAAGCAGTGGAAAAAATTATTTTTGGATAAATTATTGTAGCACACACATCCATATCATATGAAGCCATCTGAAACGTTTCTGAGTGCTAAATTCTGGAGATTCGCTGCCATTCCTGGAAGCTCCATGAGTATCCTGTTTTAACGTTGACTTGAATACATAGCTGGTCAGTTAGGACATCTGTTCAACTAGAAACATCTCGATTCATTATTGTTCGGTTGGAGACAGACATGACAAGAATGTGACTAAGGATTCCAGCATATTCAACAACTGTAGTCTAACCAAGGCAAAAGTGTTCCTGCAGTCTCCATTACCCACTCGACAGTCCGCAACTTGACAAGGACAGTGACAATATCAGCCCACTGTATGATATTTATTCGGACCATAAAAGTATAAAGTATTTGCACCAGATGTCGTGATTCAATGCACGATGCTAAACGGAAGTATCAGTGTAAGTTATATAAACGTCTGTGTTGAATTTGAATGCGCAAAGTCTCCCTCCAGAAACAGGAACGCACACTTTACTGTGGCATGATCATGTTATCATTACTCACCTTTGACAGGAATAGTACAGTGATTAATATAAATCCTTCGAAGACGTGATTGCAGTTGCAATTAGATCCTCGAAGGAAACACTTGGGATACTATTTAGAATTCACGAAATCCAGAAACACAGGGCCCAGTATGCCAGTATCGTTTATTTTTTAGTTATGCTTATGAGGACTGAGGATCCGCAATGGAACGCACAAACTAGTATTAAAAGTAAAATAAAACAACATCTCAACTGCACGGCTGTTGGAGAATTTCATTACTAAAAGCTTCAGTCGCGGTGTGGTCACGGGCACGTACAAATATGACGGCTTCTTTCTGCCATTCTGTCACTTCTTCTCATCGACCCATCTCACTTCGCTGATTTCATACAACTTACTGATACACACACACACACACACACACACACATGTACCACATGTTCACCTGGTACTAGTTGTACACCGCCTATAGTTCTCCAGAGAGACAATATTGCTACTTCAAGAGGGTGGATAACACTTTGTAGGGTGAGCCTACAAAGTAGTAGGTTGTGCGGACGGCGATAGGAAAACACTTAAGATCTCCCTAACACTTAAAGAGTCAACACGTTTTGTGTCACGGTTTAAGCCCAACAGGAATCTCAGTACTGACCTGTGTGCACTATCAAAATGGGCACAGGAGATGGAGTTAAATCTCAATCCATACAAAACCCAAATGATTGGGCATTGTAGGCTCATTAACACAAAATATCGGGAATTCCCTACTGTCTTTGACCATAAATGTGATAAACAACAACTATTATCCTTCAGCAAAGAATCTTGTAGTAAAAATACATGAATATCCTAAGCATGTAAATGCAGTGTGCAAGATCTAGTAGTAACAATAAATGAGAATCTTAATTGGAGTAAATATGTAACCGCAGTGTACAAGATGGTATCAGCACCTCTCCAAGACCTTTTTTTTGTCATCAGTCTTCTGACTTGTTTGAAGCGGCCCACCAGGAATTTCTCTCTTGTGCTAACCTCTTCATCTCGGAGTATCACTTACAACCTACGTCCTCAATTATCTGCTGGGTGTATTTCAATCTCTGTCTTCCTCTGCAGCTTTTGCCCTCTACAGCTCCCTCTAGTACCATGGAAGTCATTCCCTCATGTCTTAACAGATGTACTGTCATCCTGGCCCTTCTCCTTATCAGTATTTTCCACATTTTCCTTTTCTCTCCGATTCTGCGCAAAACCTCCTCATTCCTTACCTCCAAGCCCAGCAAATATATAAAAAGCTCTTCCTCTTGACCTGAAAAAGAAACTTGTACCAACACTTATTCCTCCAATTACTGATTACGCGATATTATCTTGGAAAGCTTTTCTCAGAAAAAATCATGGTGCCTGCAAATGGTTATGAATGCTTCTATTCCTTATATCTGTGATGTTCGACTCTTTGATGGTATTTCACCATCATATCGGCAGCTATCTGCAGACAAGCGCAGAGAGTTCCATACTCTCTGTCTGCACTAATGTCTCATCAACGAAAACTGTCCCTCACATCTCTCCTCGATTTTAACGTTCTCGTCTGAACAACATGGCAGAAACACACCTCAAGATTCCTTGTCAACACCAGGAACCCTAGTCTGGAATAACGCCCTACATCATATTGAAGAAGTGAATAACATCTCCAACTTCAGAAAACAATGACATAGCTGCTAACACAACGAGAAGGGTTAGCATTGTCTCTGTGCAGACTCGCTACCTTTGTACATCCTTCTTTCCAACCAGACCTTCCTCACTTCCCAGTAGTCTTAGCTGGTGCAGTCTCTTCAAATTTCCTTTCCCCAGAGCTCAGTATATCGGAAAACATCTATTTTGAACACCTATAAATTCTTTTTGTCTTCCACTACTACAAGTTCTTCAAATGTTAACTTTATAGTGAATATTATTTACGCACAATGCCACTTCAGAAACTCAAATCAATTTAGTATTATCTGTAATTTTAAAATTGTTGTTTCTTTGGTAACTACGTTGTAAAAAAGAACTGTACTTGTGAACCCACGGCCCAATGTAAGAGAGATACTGCTGAATCTTATAAGATCAGTTTAAATAAATAAATAAAATAAATAGCTGGTGTTTACCGTAATTTACTACAGTCTTTTTCATGAGAGAACTGTCCACAGGGAAACAAGCACGCATAAGACATAGTTTTGTAGAAGAAGAAACTCTCAGCCTGTATGAGTCTTCTCCATTTCTAACTGAAACTTAGAACAGAGTTGAGATATGATGACTTGATCGGAACACATTTACCTTCTCAACTACCTGAGACGGTTCTGAAAACATCCATGATGCGAAATATACTACAAGCTCATCAGGTTAACCTTAAGAGCTATGGATAACACGCAAGATCGCTATTTTCTTGTCTTCCTAAGAGCTCTTGGTTCAGTAACGCACAGTAATCTTGTGTAGAATATGTGAAAGAGTGCAACACCGATTTTTTCAGAATCAATAGCTTGTTATGCTGCAGCTAGATGTTAAACTCAATCATTGTTCAGTTTACATTTAATGATTATCTGATAACAGCTGAAATATCTATACTTCTACAGGTCAAACAGTTAATACAGAGAAACTTAGCGCAATGTACGTAACATAGTCGTAGAACAGCTGCCTCTTCCGTTACTCGGTTAATTCATTTAGAGTAACACGAGTACCGTTTTAATTACCTCAGATTCCACACCTTGAAAGCTTGTTCGATGCTGATAATTCGCAGTCCAGAGAGAAGCCTGTTTGTCGAGTAAATCAGCCCCAGACTGATGAAGCAGGCACTGCAGATGGAAACGAATGAGGAGACCCATTTGCATATTGATTGCTCGCTCATGTATTCCGGATGGAACTTCAGCTGTGCCCGAGTTCGCTGACGCTGAATTCTTTCCATCAGCGACCAGTACGTAGCAGGCAACCACGCCGGTTAAATGCTACAATCTTTGGAAACCCGTACATATCCATTAAGTGTATAGAACTATAAAAATAAAAATAATGAAAATTTGGCCACTTGTAGGAATATAAATCCGCTGCACTGGTTGCAGCTTAAAAATTTTGTCTTAACATAGTGTATGTTAGCTTCGGAAATATTTCAAAATGGACATTCATGGCGTTTAAACTAACGTAACTTCCAATCGCAGAAGTTTCACCCTTAAAAAGACATATTAAGGCCTGCAGCGTGCAAAGCCTGACTGTGAGCTTTAATGTAGAGAAAAATAAGGTTGTGCACATCAGAAGACACACACACACACACACACACACACACACACACACACACCCTTCCAGATATATATGGTGGCTTTCCTAAGAGCCGTCAGGCGAATTTTCTGTGGTGTTTCGGTAGGTACTTGCAATTTAGTTTCTGCAGTCTGTATCTGGAGTCGCCGCAAACAAATACTGCTCACCATATCCATAATTCGACGTCTCTTGCCAATGGAAACATTTATTTGTATCTGGTTAAAAATTTTTTTCGCATTACAACCAAAGTGACTTTTAAAGGGGAATTTTACGTGCCTGTTCGACAGTACGGTCCAAAATTAGCTTTGTGCGACATTCGTTTTATCACTGTTTATTGGAGGGGACAGTAAAACTCGAAGAACAACCAGTACTCCAGCAGCGACAGCACCGCATTGGCCCACGCTACTATCGCCATGTAGCAGAACTGGGAGATTTTCTGGCAGTGGTGTGTTTGAGAGCCCAAGTAATTTCATTTGCACTAGTATGTCTCTGATTACGTCGCACATGAGCTAGGCTACAAGTCTCCTAACTTTCTTGTCTGTTTCAAGTTTTACTGGGTCTGAAGGAGCCAGATTCTCCTGAAGGACGCTGAAAGTGTTGTGGCCACTAGCTCTGCCTTCTCCTCCGCGTAGTATACAGGATCGTCTGGTCCTTGTAGAACAGGGATGTAACGTTTCCCCCTGGTGAACTGTCTGGCTAGCTTCCACACGCCAGGACGCTTCGTATCTAGCCCTGACAGTTTCTGCTCCCATTGCTCGTTTCTAGATTATAATCATATCTCTTGTTACTAACTTTTTAGGTGGGTTATACAGTGATACCAGTGCTGTGTTCGCTCCGTTGAACTTGACCCTGACGGCCGTAGCGTCTTGTCTCTCAACTGCAGCGAGCTCGATGTTCATGTGTTCTATGTCTTTCATTATGATGATGACTGTGCCGACCCCGTTCCTATAGTCCGCTTGGTCGGTACTATAGACGCAATAATCTGGGATGTTCAGTTGTTTGTGTTCCGTAAGCAGTGTTTCGTTCACAAGAGCGATTCGGATGTGTTTCGTTCACAAGAGTTATTCGGATTACCTTTCGCTCCATGAACGCAACCTTTTCGTTTATTTTATTTACGATCCTATTGATATTCACAAACAGAATTTGTGAGTTTGTGTCTTTTCGGAGTGTGTGACGTGGACCGACCTCCTTCCACGTCCGTCCTCTGTGTTGTATGTATCCTCTGTCGGCTCCGGCTCCTGCTCCTTCGGTTCCTGGGCCGACAGAGGATGCATATTTAGAGTATTTGCGGCAGTCGCTTGTGTGTGTGTGGCGTGTTTTTTGTTTTTATGTGGGGCACTCTCCAAGAGCAGCTCGATCAGCTTTTGCTGCTCGGCGAGCTTCCGATTGTTCAAGGTAAGTACCTTGTGGAACATTGTGGGTGGGGCGCAGATGCCAGATGGGACAGCCGGTATCGCAGCCTATTGTGCTGCAGCTTTACTCTGGGTCATTGGAGTGGACATGCAGGATGGATCAGAAGTCTTTCCTGCATAAGGATACTTTATTTGCGATAGGTTGTGAAGTGTGCCACGCTTTGCTTCTTCCGAAGACGACACATTTTACTTTCTTAGAGAGACTATAATATTTTTCGTTTGCCTGCTAAAGAGGGGGTGTCGCTGCGGCCTATCTGCGCGAAATGAAATGCGCAACGCAAGAGAGCGCGGGAGAAAGAGATAGGCGGACAGTGCGCCGGGCTATCAGACGTGGACGGCCCCTGTCTCTGAAAAACTCTACCAAAGAACGGGAGGGTCCCGCTGGGGAGTTTGTAACCGAGGCTGCGGGCAGTTGAGCCGGAGCTTTTGCCGTTTAGCGCTCGGAAGCGTTCAGAAGCAAGGGCTTATTCGCAGCGCTCCGAAGACCGTCCTCTGGCAGCTACGCCTGTTCCAGCTTATTTGCGAGAACTCCATAGAGCTATCCTCGGGCAGCTACGGCAAGTGCAGAGAGCAGCGATCCGCTCGGGTCCGCTGTTTGCCTGAGAATGCACGCCAACCCCCAGCCTACACGTCAGTGCTTATACTGTATACCCACATCATCCACATCAGAGTTCCCCTGGATTTAATATAAGCTCCAGGAAAGTCCACAAACAGAAATTTTTTGTCGCCCCTTATAATAATTATTCATTTACTGGAATAAGTAAATCATAAATACACAAAGAAACAGGAGTAGCTTTGATGAGACAGGAGGTTCAGTATAATCAGAACTTAAGAGAATTGTGGAAGGCTTAAAATCAAATAAAGCAGAAGGGACAGATAACAGTCGACAAGAATTTCTCAAGTCAAGCCTTTAAGGAAGTGGCAACAAAACGACTACTCACGTTGGTGGGTCCAATGTATGAGTCTTTGGAAAAATATCATTCACACAATTCCGAAGACTGCAAGAGCTGACGAGTGCGAGAATTACCGCACAATCATCTTAACAGCTCATGCATCCAAGTTGCTGACAAGAATAAAATACATAAGAATCGAAAAAAAACTGAGGATGTGCTAGATGACGAACAGTTTGGCTTTAGAAAAGGCAAAGGCACAAGAGAAGCAATTCTGACGTATCAGTTGATAATGGAAGCAAGACTAAAGAAAAATCAAGACACGTTAATAGGATCTGTCTCCCTGGAAAAAGCCTTCGACAATGTAAAATGGTGCAAGATGTTTGAAATTCTGAGAAAAATAGGGGAAAGCTCTAGGGAGAGACGGGTATTATACATTGCGTACAAGAGCCAAGAGGGAAACTAATAAGAGTGGACGACCAAGCACGAAGTGCTCGGATTAGAACGTGTGTAAGACAGGGATGTAGTCTTTCTCCACTACTGTTCAATCTATACATCGAAGAAGCAATGACGGAAATAAGTTTCAGGAGTGGAATTAAAATTCAAGGCGAACGGGTATAATTGATACGATTCGCTGATGACATCGCTATCCTGAACGAAAGTGAAGAAATTCAGCATGTATTGAAAGGAAAGAACAGTCTAATGAGTACAGAATATGGATTTAGAGTAAATCGAAGAAAGACGAAGATAATGAGAAGTCGCAGAAATGAGACCAGCGAGATACTTAACATCAGGATTGATGATCACGAAGTAGATGAAGTTAAGGAAATCTACTATCTCGGCAGCAAAATACCCAATTACGGACTGAGCAAGGAGGACACCAGAAGGACAATAGCACTGGAAAAAATGTTATTTATGGCAGTAAGAAATCTAATGGTATCAAACATAGGCCTTAATTTGAGGAAGAAATTTCTGAGAATGTAGATTTGGAGCACAACATTGTATGAGAGTGAAACATGGAGTGTGGGAAAACCGGAAGTGAAGAAATCGAAGCATTTGAAATGTGTTGCTACAGACAAATGTTAAAAATTAGGTGGACTGATAAAGTAAGGAATGAAGAGGTTACGCGCAGAATCGGAAAGGAGAGGAATATGTGGAAAACACTGAGAAGAGGCGAGAGGATGATAGGACATCTTTCAAGAGATCAGGGAATGACTTCCATGGTACCGGAGGGAGATGCAGAGGGAAAAAGCTGTAGAGGAAGACAGAGATTGGAATACATTCGGCAAATAATCGAGAACGTAGGTAGCAATTGCTTCTCTGAGATTAAGAGGGCACAGGAGACGAGTTCTGGCGGGCCTCATCAAACCAACCAAAAGATTGACGACTCAATAAAAAAAGAAATTAAATCATACAGTAGTTGGTGGTGTAAGTAACCAGGGTTTTGAATGAAACAGTCTTGTGTATAGTGTTTGTCGTCAAATCAAAATTCATATAGTTCTTTGCAAACACTAGAGTTTGATTGGCCACCCATAAGCACTGCTACTCATACCAATTGCAAGACCATTAGGAAAGCACACAATAAACGTCAAATTGGTGTCTAGTGTACTGCATGCTTGAATATGCAAATGCTTGATACTTCGCCAGAAGTGCAAAAGGTAGGAAGCTGTACCGCGGTCAGCAATCTGTACACAAGGCAATATTATTCAGCGTGTTTCTCATTTTGAAATCGTACTTTAATGATGGTTGTTTGTGAGGTCGTGTAACGAATCTTTCGCTGTTTGTCTGACGCCAGATTGTAGTCTGTCGTTCTGGTGGTCCTCGATGGGCTGTAGTGGCCCCGTGCCAGTAGCGCCCGAGAGGACCGACACACTACACTCTTCTCTCGTCCGCGCATAATGGTACGAACAAGACACGCACCTTGAGTAAGGAACCGAGCTCGCTTGCAGCGGGAGAAGTGTCCACGTGCACAGAGCGACGACGGCTGGAGCACCGCGCACGTACAGTAAGACGACCGTTCTTATCGCTTCCGATGACCCAAAAGCTGAGAGAGGCGGGCGGCAGACAAAAGAGTGACACCACATTATATTTCTATACGAGTCCCGGTTACAGTACAGCATCACGGTGGATGTATGCGTATGTGGAGGCTCCATGGAACGTTGCCGCAATGCATTCATCCTCGTCATTCGGAACTAGCACGTGGCGTTATTGGATGCCATTGAGTATACGACGTAGTCACCCATGGTTCTCAAGACTGGTAATTTGGAGATCAGCCGCTACCTTTCTAATGAGTTGAGACTTGTGGCTGTGCGTTATCTTTAAGGTCTCTGTGACATATTTCAACAAGTTAACGCAAGGCTCCCCGTTGGTCGTAACATGTGAACCTGCCTCGATACGAAAGGTGTTTGACTGTTACCTCCAGATATTTCATCCACGGGAAATATATGGACGTAGACTGCCCAAAGATTGAGACGCCATTCCTTGTCAGTCATCATGATTGATAAGCACTGCTATAGAGTGGAAGCGCCATGGAATGACGAACTCGTATCTGTCATCCAAGCTCAACTGAACTCGGATTTGAGCCGTGGTTCCTTCTAGAGTTGTTAGCTCTGTGTACTAAATTTCACACTCTGCATATCCTCAAATGATTCAAATGACTCTGAGCACTATGGGACTTAACATCTGTGGTCATCAGTCCCTAGAACGTAGAACTACTTAAACCTGACTAACCTAACGACATCAGACACATCCATGCCCGAGGCAGGATTCGAACCTGCGGCCGTAGCGGTCACGCAGTTCCAGACTGAAGCGCCTAGAACCACACGGCCATACCGGCCGGCTTGCATATCCTCAATCAGCCACGAATTTTTGTCTTGTATTCTTTCTACTGTATTGTATACGCACAATACCGAATATCTTTATTGACTATCGTTATTAGCGTTCCATTTTTAACGGCCAGCAGTGTAAGTCTCTATAACTTTGACGAGCGCAGAAACGTCGCCCGCAGAAAGTACAGATAATCTATGGGTGAAAAATAAAAGTTTTCTTGATTAGCCAGTCTATAATTAACGTCATTTTTTGTTTAGACAGACAGTCTATATAAATAGTTTGTGATCAGAAGTGGTAGCTGCATGCGGATGTCAGTACAAGCAGCCGCCCATAAAATGTTCCTGTTGTTACTGATACGTCTTCGTTCAGCTGCTGCCAGTGAAGTTGTTATCAGTGTTTCCAAGGCTACGTCCCTATTCCATTTGCTTTACCATTAAAACTTCTCGTGCGTTTTGCAATAAACGTGCCTCATTTAGATGAAGCAGCACTATAAAATATTTATAATATGAGCGTATTACGTACGAATGTATTTCGATGTAACTTCTTACGACCTACATTAGTGAGTTACAGAACAGCAGCGGCAGCTGCACAAGTATTAATTTGTGGAAAAATACTACAGAACTTCCGAGCAACCGTTACGGTTGTATATACGTAATTTGGTTTTCACTACACTTTAAAAACTGGACGGAATATTTCTATACCCGTTGTGGAATTCAGCAGAAGTAACTAATCATTATCTAGTCAGTTCAACAGCAAACACTCGGTATGTACGTAAAATTGTCGTATCATTTACTGACTGCCGAGAAAGGTATACTGAAAGGACAATTAGTAATTGTTCCGTCTTAATTGTACAACTTTAATAATTACTGTAAAAATATTATCGCGGACCTTTACACGGACTTCTTAGCCAGTATCGTGTAACTGAAACAGCGACGGAAGGTAATTCACAGATAGGCACAGTAAACCGCTGCATATCTCGCAGAAATCTTGTTTAGCAGTGTCAGAGAACCGTCTATCACAGCGAATACTGTCCTGTTCCGTCCGTATTGACGAGACGTGAAGGTAGTCATGATGACTGTCTTCATGGTGGACAAAGCTGTCTGTTCCTACGATACAGGCCTCCTTTCAGGCGTTGCTGCGGCGTATAAGCAAGAAGCGCTACTCTGATGTTGGTACACAAGCACCAACTCGGAGACAAGGTATTAGTGTGGCACTCATGTCATTCCGACGTGCGAGGCAAGTGCAGAAACAGTGACGTTATTACCGCTGGTTTTGTTTTCTGGCCTGCAGAAGGACAAACACATGGCTTTCGAAAACCACAGTTGTGGCACTTTGCGCCAAAGGGTGCTGCTGCTTCATGACATTGCGCGCCCCCATATTGCAAACGTCGTAACGTAGATGTTAAGTCAACTCCAGTGAGAGACACTCGAACTCCCGCGTCATGTGATTCTCAAGCCCGAGGGTTTGACTGTTGCTGTCGGAAGAGAATGTGCAGCAGGCATTTACGGACTTCTTCACTCTTCCTGTCACGTTGTTTTACCAAACTGGTATCTCCAATCTGGTACGTCGGTGGAATGACTGTGTGAATGTTCACAGCGGTTTTGCCTAATTGGTATGCCGATTGTGGACTGTGCTGATCTACTGTAATCCTCACCGCCGCAATGTCTGATGACTGCTATGAGGGTTCGAGAAAGTAATGCTACTTTTTTTTTCGTAGCCGAAAACAATACTGGGTATGCGAAACGTCACGTGTTATATAAAGTCTCCTGAATGAGTGGGCCACTTCTGACAGATTGCGTAACTGCAGGCTAGTTTCAAAATGGAGTCTGTAGGTGACGTACGTTACAAGCAATCGTGCCGTCATGGAATTTCAGCGAGTGGGGTGGCGCAGTGGTTAGTACACTGGACTTGCATCTGGGAGGACGCCGGTTCAAACCTGCGTCCGGCCATCCTGATTTAGGTTTTCCTTGATATACCTAAATCGCGTCGTCCACTGTGGGCGAGCGGTTCTAGGCGCTTCAGTCCGGAACCGCGCTGCTGCTACGGTCGCAGTCTTGAATCCTGCCTCGGGCATGGATGTGTGTGATGTCCTTAGGTTAGTTAGGTTTAAGTAGTTCTAAGTTTAGAGGACTGATGACCTCAGATGTTAAGCGTCATGGTGCGTAGAGCCATTTGAACCTAAATCGCTTGAGGTTAATGCGTGGATGGTTCCTTTGGAAGGGCACGGCCGAATACCTTCCTTCCCTATCCTTCCTAAATTCGATGGGACCGATGACCACACAGTTTGGTCTCCTTCCCCGAATCAACCAACGTACTAACCATTGTACTTGTCACTACTTGTGCAAAGTCTGTGGAGCAACTGCTGTCAACAGAAGTACAGTTAGTCGCTGGTCACGGACGGCGAGGTCATCAGAAGGCGGTTCGGCGGAGCTCCAAGATTTGTAGTAGTCGGGAAGACCATCCACGGCTGTCACAACGTACAGCCCTGGCCTAGCCCCCTCTGACTCCCACTTGTTTGAGCCATTAAAGGATGCCATTCATTGAAGATACACTCCTGGAAATGGAAAAAAGAACACATTGACATCGGTGTGTCAGACCCACCATACTTGCTCCGGACACTGCGAGAGGGCTGTACAAGCAATGATCACACGCACGGCACAGCGGACACACCAGGAACCGCGGTGTTGGCCGTCGAATGGCGCTAGCTGCGCAGCATTTGTGCACCGCCGCCGTCAGTGTCAGCCAGTTTGCCGTGGCATACGGGGCTCCATCGCAGTCTTTAACACTGGTAGCATGCCGCGACAGCGTGGACGTGAACCGTATGTGCAGTTGACGGACTTTGAGCGAGGGCGTATAGTGGGCATGCGGGAGGCCGGGTGGACGTACCACAGAATTGCTCAACACGTGGGGCGTGAGGTCTCCACAGTACATCGATGTTGTCGCCAGTGGTCGGGAGGAAGGTGCACGTGCCCGTCGACCTGGGACCGGACCGCAGCGACGCACGGATGCACGCCAAGACCGTAGGATCCTACGCAGTGCCGTAGGGGACCGCACCGCCACTTCCCAGCAAATTAGGGACACTGTTGCTCCTGGGGTATCGGCGAGGACCATTCGCAACCGTCTCCATGAAGCTGGGCTACGGTCCCGCACACCGTTAGGCCGTCTTCCGCTCACGCCCCAACATCGTGCAGCCCGCCTCCAGTGGTGTCGCGACAGGCGTGAATGGAGGGACGAATGGAGACGTGTCGTCCTCAGCGATGAGAGTCGCTTCTGCCTTGGTGCCAATGATGGTCGTATGAGTGTTTGGCGCCGTGCAGGTGAGCACCACAATCAGGACTGCATACGACCGAGGCACACAGGACCAACACCCGGCATCATGGTGTGGGGAGCGATCTCCTACACTGGCCGTACACCACTGGTGATCGTCGAGGGGACACTGAATAGTGCACGGTACATCCAAACCGTCATCGAACCCATCGTTCTACCATTCCTAGACCGGCAAGGGAACTTGCTGTTCCAACAGGACAATGCACGTCCGCATGTATCCCGTGCCACCCAACGTGCTCTAGAAAGTGTAAGTCAACTACCCTGGCCAGCAAGATCTCCGGATCTGTCCCCCATTGAGCATGTTTGGGACTGGATGAAGCGTCGTCTCACGCGGTCTGCACGTCCAGCACGAACGCTGGTCCAACTGAGGCGCCAGGTGGAAATGGCATGGCAAGCCGTTCCACAGGACTACATCCAGCATCTCTACGATCGTCTCCATGGGAGAATAGCAGCCTGCATTGCTGCGAAAGGTGGATATACACTGTACTAGTGCCGACATTGTGCATGCTCTGTTGCCTGTGTCTATGTGCCTGTGGTTCTGTCAGTGTGATCATGTGATGTATCAGACCCCAGGAATGTGTCAATAAAGTTTGCCCTTCCTGGGACAATGAATTCACGGTGTTCTTATTTCAAATTCCAGGAGTGTATTTTGAAGACGAGGAGCAGATGATTCAAACAGTGAAGCACTGGTTCCACCACCAGGACAAGGATTGGTACCGAGAGGTCACACCGCCCTTGTTTTGCGCTGGACGATATTACGTGGAAATACAGGGTGTGTAGATAAAACACCATTCTGTCGTGTGTGTGACTCTCATTATGTTCAGTAAAGAATTGTTGAAGGAAAAAATGCGGTGCGTCACATTCTGAGCATCCCTCGTATGTTGAGACCAACAGGAATTTCCACTGGAGTAAAAGGTTTACATTTCAGTTATCCTTTTCGCATGACACAGTTTGAAACGTGGAAAATACAATGTTCGACGTCGCAGTGCTTGGACACTAATCCTATTCCAATTCTTTAATTCCTTCATTTCGGAGCAATGCAAAGCCGTAAATAAGAAAGAAAGACAGATACACTTTTCACACTTTCCTAGCGTTAGGGCGTAACTCAGTTCGCATGAGGGTTGCTATACCTGGAACCGGAAAAAAGAATACTCAGCCCAGTCCAATCTGAATCTCTTCAGTTTACAGTTGGTAATTTTCTGCCCCTTTCTCATGTATTGCCTTCCAACAGTTTTCACAATTTTTCTTATTATTTCCTTCCTACTTCAGCTCCTCTCTTCTTATTTTTCTTTCGCCCTTCCCTAGCATTCGTGGAATACTGAGACCGCAACGAGGAAAGCTCCCTGGACACCCTCCTGTTGTCACTCGAGTGGATACTCTCCATAGTCACCAGAAAATGAAAATAACGCCAGAGAGAGAGAGAGAGAAAAATATGTCCAAATGTGTGTGAAATGTTATGGGACTTAACTGCTAAGGTCATCAGTCCCTAAGCTTGGACACTACTTAACCTAAATTATCCTAAGGACAAACAGACACACACAACCATGCCCGAGGGATGACTCGAACCTCCGCCGGGACCAGCCGCACAGTCCACGACTGTAGTTCCCTAGACCGCTCGTCTAATCCCGCGGGACGAGAGAAAGAGAGTGAGAGAGACATTAATTCCAAATACGTCGTGATGCAGCTTGGCTGAAAGTAAATTTAGGTTTTCGTGACCTGCGTACATTAAGAGACTGTCAAGTGTTTGCAAAACACACTGGAAACGACCTACATGTTCTTCCGTTAGCCCCCATTAAAAGCACCCAATTCTAGACACTTTAGGAGATTGCGCCTAATAATGCGAGCCTCGAAGTGCTTTAAAGGCGACGCAGGCAGCCGGAGATCGTTACGTGGCTGGTGGATCCGCGGTCTGCCATGTGTGGGCCGAGCTCCCTGCCGCCGCCGCCGCCGCCGCCGACTCCCAATACCGGCCGGAGTTCGCCTCCTGGCCCGCCCCTTATCGACTAATCGCTTTGCGTGCCGGCTGCCGACTGCCGGCTCTTAGCGAAGCTCTCAAGGCATCCGCCCGGAGGCAAAATGCTGAAATTTCTGTGTACGCCAGCCCCCTGATTAAATTCCGCAGAGCGCACGGGAGGGCGTCTTCGCCGCAGCGCCATATTTCGCGGTCAAGGGAGCCAGCGCAGCTGACGTCGCCGCGGCAGACTTGAGGCTGGCGCTCCCGCAAGTGCGCGGATAGCAACGCACACACATTTTTGTTGCTTTACGGAAAGTACACTCCTGGAAATTGAAATAAGAACACCGTGAATTCATTGTCCGAGGAAGGGGAAACTTTATTGACACATTCCTGGGGTCAGATACATCACATGATCACACTGACAGAACCACAGGCACATAGACACAGGCAACAGAGCATGCACAATGTCGGCACTAGTACAGTGTATATCCACCTTTCGCAGCAATGCAGGCTGCTATTCTCCCATGGAGACGATCGTAGAGATGCTGGATGTAGTCCTGTGGAACGGCTTGCCATGCCATTTCCACCTGACGCCTCAGTTGGACCAGCGTTCGTGCTGGACGTGCAGACTGCGTGAGACGACGCTTCATCCAGTCCCAAACATGCTCAATGGGGGACAGATCCGGAGATCTTGCTGGCCAGGGTAGTTGACTTACACCTTCTAGAGCACGTTGGGTGGCACGGGATACATGCGGACGTGCATTGTCCTGTTGGAACAGCAAGTTGTCTTGCCGGTCTAGGAATGGTAGAACGATGGGTTCGATGACGGTTTGGATGTACCGTGCACTATTCAGTGTCCCATCGACGATCACCAGTGGTGTACGGCCAGTGTAGGAGATCGCTCCCCACACCATGATGCCGGGTGTTGGCCCTGTGTGCCTCGGTCGTATGCAGTCCTGATTGTGGCGCTCACCTGCACGGCGCCAAACACGCATACGACCATCATTGGCACCAAGGCAGAAGCGACTCTCATCGTTGAAGACGACACGTCTCCATTCGTCCCTCCATTCACGCCTGTCGCGACACCACTGGAGGCGGGCTGCACGATGTTGGGGCGTGAGCGGAAGACGGCCTAACGGTGTGCGGGACCGTAGCCCAGGTTCATGGAGACGGTTGCGAATGGTCCTCGCCGATACCCCAGGAGCAACAGTGTCCCTAATTTGCTGGGAAGTGGCGGTGCGGTCCCCTACGGCACTGTGTAGGATCCTACGGTCTTGGCGTGCATCCGTGCGTCGCTGCGGTCCGGTCCCAGGTCGACGGGCACGTGCACCTTCCGCCGACCACTGGCGACAACATCGATGTACTGTGGAGACCTCACGCCCCACGTGTTGAGCAATTCAGCGGTACGTCCACCCGGCCTCCCGCATGCCCACTATATGCCCTCGCTCAAAGTCCGTCAACTGCACATACGGTTCACGTCCACGCTGTCGCGGCATGCTACCAGTGTTAAAGACTGCGATGGAGCTCCGTATGCCACGGCAAACTGGCTGACACTGACGGCGGCGGTGCACAAATGCTGCGCAGCTAGCGCCATTCGACGGCCAACACCGCGGTTCCTGGTGTGTCCGCTGTGCCGTGCGTGTGATCATTGCTTGTACAGCCCTCTCGCAGTGTCCGGAGCAAGTATGGTGGGTCTGACACACCGGTGTCAATGTGTTCTTTTTTCCATTTCCAGGAGTGTATATGGATCACTGAGGTCGCAGTACAAGTAACTTTGTTATGCAAAATCGAAACTAGACTTTGCATTTTACAGGTTCTAACAGGTACTGGTGACTGAGAACGGTGTGAAGAACAACATTACACCATTATTTACGTCATTTACAGACTGATAGTTGTAGCCATTACAAGTCGCGTGTCTTCCAAGAACTTGTGGCAAGAGCAAGCCGTTATTGCTTATTTTCCCCCCAGCACAGATCTGATGTTGAGGTGTGGCTGCATGGACGCAAAACAGTCAGTCAGGATTTGTCCACTTTGTGGTGCAGTACAATCGTGCAGAACACATCAGGTCGTAAAGTTTGTGACGAGTTTGTGGGAAGACTGTTGAAACAAAAAAATTATACACAACTGTGCTTAAACTGACATACAATATTTTTAGCGCAACGCAATCTGACTTTCAAAAATCCCTACAAAAGAATGGCCCTGACTAACATTAACCTATACCTTTCACAAATCACTTACCTCACAAAAATCTTCGTTACTCAAGCTACAGCAAAACAGCGAGCGCCACTACTGCCAGCTAAATAACAGATTCAAACTACGGAAGGCACTAACTACTAGTAGGCATAGTTAGCAAATGAAAGATTTTAATAGAGAACAAACAATGTATTTACCTTAATATTCATCAAAAGTCATAAAATATACAGCAGTTCATGACATCCATTTTTACAAATTTCAAAACTCCGCCATTTCTCTCCCCACATCCACCACTGCTGGCGGCTCACCTCCAACTGCGCAACGCTACGCGCTGTTCACATCCAGCTGCCGTTGCCCAACACTACAATGGCAGACAACAATGCAAACTAGCCACAGACTGCACACAGCACAGCCAGTGATATTCATACAGAGCGCTACGTAACGTTGCCAATAAGAAAACATAAACAGCCTACTTACATAGCCCCCATGCTCCCCACAAAACATTTTACAAATTGTTTTGGGCACTGGCCAATACAGATTTGAAAAATTTTTTCACAATTACAGTAAGAAAGATACAAAATGCACACACTTATTAATACAATGTTGGTCAAAAGCTAAAATTTTCTCACAGTCCATCGCGCTGTTCACATTCAGCTGCCGCTGCCCAACACTACAATGGCAGACAACAATGCAAACTAGCCACAGACTGCACACAGCACAGCCAGTGATTTTCATACAGAGCGCTACGTAACGTTGCCAATAAGAAAACATAAACAGCCTACTTACACTGTTCGACGCAGTTTCCTGCTTTTTCTAGCAGCCAACTCACATGGGTGAACATATTAAGGTTCCACATATAAAACATATCTACTTACATCCATTACACTCACTGTAATAGTAATAGGACAGTTATTATGACATAGTTTTATAATAATGGCATGAAATAAAACGTAGTTCTGTAAACATTACAACAACAAAATCCTTCCAGACCACTGTCTCCCACTCTGTACGACAGAAAAATGACAGAAGAGTAGTCCTGAACCGCATTGACAAAGAAGCAGCCATATCTCAACCTCATATTTTGAGAAGGAAATAGTACACTTACAGGATATCAGTTCCAGCAATCGATCCCACGCGAAAAATATGGAACATAACTCTGATAGTACGCAGCTATGACCTTCTGAAAGTACAGGATTTAAATTTCGCGCGCACCGACTTCTGTCACTCTCTTCTCCTCACAGCGGGTGCCTAATTCCAGAGCGCCAGAAACTCTACGGCGGAGTGACAACCGCAGCCCTCCAATTCACGCGATACTGAAAGCGAGACAGAAAGGAGAAAGTGGACACATTTGCCAATCGTGTAATAAAATCTTCTGTGAGAACACAAGTTAAGGTAAGTAATGTGAGTCCAGTATGTAGGGAAGCAGCCTACTCACGCCGTATAAAATTCACATCAGTCTTTCTATTTTGTGCCAGCCTAGTCCGCTGTAACTAGCTCTGACGTCATAAATGTTGCGCAATACTTTAAAAATCAAGTAAATAACCTGAAACATTTCTAGCATGTCAGGAGTAATACTAAATCAAAATGTGTTGAATATCAGTTCAATAACTTTAACCATTTTCGAAATTTGGACGTTTTTCTGTAAAAATCATTGGCGCAACAGAAAAGAGCTAGAAGCGTAAAAATTTATATTTAGATTCCTTTTTCATAAGAATTTAGTAGAAACAGTATTCTGGATCTTACAAATTAAAATTTTTGTTGAAATTCGTGATTTTCTGGTTTTTGTCTTAAAAATTAAGGAAGCAAGATAGATTAAGTAGGCAAATAAATAAAGCTAGGATGTTTAAATTTAAGTAGAAGGGACATCCGCTATAATCATAAAGATGTGAGAAGTTTCAACTGAATAACTATAAAACTATGGCGATAGCGTATCTCCAAAGGGCAAGTTCAGAGCTCGTCTACTGTATGTAGTGTAATTAAGTTAATTCTCTCGCTCAAAATATTTAACTTAGCCACGTCAGACTTTTATTATGACTACCTACCTGTGTGCTGATTGCACATTTAAATTGAGAGCTTCATAGGTCATCAGCAAAGGAAGCAATGATTTATTTGATAACTTAAAGTGGTGCATTACTAGCCCCGTGGCTAGTCGGGAGAGCGGATTTGATCAGGCGTTCCCTTAGCCGTCTGCACCGCGGCTTTATATATAAGAACGCTGCATGAGAGAGGAAGGCCCCAGTTCTCTCCAGACGCTGATTAGCGCACCACCTGTGCCGGGAGTCGCGTCGTGTCGGTATCATTGCTATAAACAGCCTCGGATGCCGTAATAAGTTACTCGGGATACGCGTAACCATGAAATCGTTTTCGAGTAAAGTGTTAATTCTGGGATGACTTTGATGATCTATCTTCAGTTTGCGTATGTCGTATTTTCACGTGCCGCCGCGGGACAGACATTCTACCATTATTTAGCGTGGCGTTTGATGAACATTATCATCAAATTATGGCGAGCATTCACATAACATTTAATTTGAACAGTTATAGTTGCATCAGCGCATTAGACTCTGAACTGCTCTGGTAGTTGGACTGTGTGGATCCTTTTTTGGTCTGTGACTTTCAGAATATAGTGAACATTTTAGAGAGAATGGTTTTTGATTATGAATCCCAGACAATCTCCTAATTCATCAGAGCTATAAGCTGTAGCTATAAATGTATTTCTCAGATGAAGTGGGCACTAGGAATTCAAATTACAGGCTTCACGTTTTGCTAATCACTTTCTGGTTGCCAATATTGTAGTTATAGAGCCAGTGTTGAGAACGGCAAATAGTAGGAACATTTTATAACAATCATTCCACCCGCCGCCCCACAAGTACATAAGATATCAAGCTCACTGGCATATAAAATCAATAATATTTAATAATATTCTCGCACTAATATTCTGCAGCCATATGTGCACCTCAAAAGCAAAACGAGTAAACGTCAGCAACTGAAGAATCCTTATGAAATGAACTTAATTATTTTCGACTTACAATTTAATCATACTAATCACTTTGAACAACAGTGTATCTCATGCACATGTACTTCACTTTAACATCGTCAGCTACAGGTACCAAAGATAGTAACCCACAATAGCGATCTTAATAACGAAATGACACACTCATTCGTTTCATTCATTTACAGTGTATCTGCGAATCGCAGAGTACAAATGTTCAAATCAAATTGACCTCAGGCACTACCAACTGGCTAGAAACCAAATATCTTGACTCAGTGAACAAAGCACGTTATCAATGTCAAAACAGTGCTTCACAAATTCCTTACTCACTCCACTGCACGGGTTTTCGCTCTCTGTCATTAAGCGAGTGCAAAGGGGAGGAGCGAGTGACAAGAAACTGGTGAGCGCGAAATTTAAAAGCTGTAAATTCAGAAAGCCATAACTGTATACTATCAGAATTATGGCCCAAATATTCTCGGGGGATCGACTGGTGGCACTAATTACAGGTGTGCTCTTTTCTCCACAAAATATGTGGTCGAATTTGTCCCGTTTCCTTGTGACAGGGTCACCGAACAACTCCTTTATAGTGAGCAATGAGGAATTTTGAAAAATCTGTCACGGCGTGGCTGGATAAAAACCCAAAAATACTACTGGCATTCGATTTTTGGGTTCCGTACCTTAGTCGGTGAAAACGGAATCTTTGTACGATCACTTTGTTGTCCTACTGTCTGTCCAGCCGTGATAAGTCATTCTCCTCAGGAGCAGCTAGAGGCGTCGAGTTGAAATCTATGTCAAATACTGCGGTCTACCATGCCTTGGTGGCATAAACCTATTTAAGCTTCTAGCTCAAGGCATCCAAAAGATACAATCATTTCTGTCAGGTATTTTGATACTCGCAAAAACTATTGTATTAAACTTTTATAATTATCTTTTGAACATACGTAGTTAATTCAACATTGCAATCCGAAAACAAAGGAAGTAGGTTACAGTACACTTGTTCGCCCACTGCTTGAATATTGCTCACCAGTGTGGGATCCGTACCAGATAGGGTTGATACAAGAGATAGAGAAGATCCAACGGAGACCAGCGTGCTTCGTTACAGGATCATTTAGTAATCGCGAAAGCGTTACGGAGATGATAGATAAACTTCAGTGGAAGACTTTGCAGGATAGACGCTCAGTAGCTCTGTACGGACTTTTGTTGAAGTTCCGAGAACATACCTTCACCGAGGAGTCAAGCAGTATATTGCTCCCTCCTACGTACATCTCGCGAAGAGACCATGAGGATAAAATCAGAGAGATTAGAACCCACACAGAGGCATACCGACAATTATTTTTTCCACGAACATTGCAAGACTAGAATAGAAGGGAGAACCGATAGAGGTACTCAAAGTACCCTCAGCCCCACACCGTCAGGTGGCTTGCATAGTATGGATGTAGATGGAGATTGTAAATAGTAAATGATTTGACACACTGTACGGTTCATTAGGGCTAGGTGATACTGGGAGACCGAATCCGTGTAGAGGGATGCTTCGTTGGTTGGGCTGTTATTGTTTCCTGATGTTGATAGGAGCCCGCCGGTTTGTTATGGTTAAGCAGTTTACTGAACGGCTTTGTCGCCGACGTTCACCGCAACTTTTTGAACTTTGTGTCGAAAGCTGTGATTAAACAATCAACAAAAATTTATTTCTATTGCGGTATTTTCTTCGTCTTCTCGTTGGTCGCAAAGACAACTTGGAAACTGTAATTTTTGAGTGTGTCTCAGGCGATGTATGGAATGCGCTATGTGGGCGACCAGCCATATGGCGGCAGACCTCTTCCAGTCAGGGAATAGCTTAAAGTCTGGTTCCGTGAGTGCTGTTGCCACCCGCCGTTCATAACTGTTTTGTATTCGTGCTAGAGCGCGCCCTCTAAACCCAGAGGTCGCAGGGACTAATCCCTGTCGCACTAGTTTAATTTTCAGACTGCGTTTAACATTCGCCTCTCAATGATGTAAATTGTCGTCAGGAACGACACGTGGTTTTGGACGCGTGTTAAACTGCAGTTCTCCTGTCTCCGGTTGGATTACTTGCAGCTGGCTATTAAATTGCACAAAATTGTCATCTTCTCTTTTGTGCACACGCGTTCACCTGAGAGTAGCACTTTCACTCAACGTCCTTTAATGTGTTGTCGGGTACATTACAATCTCCTTTTTTCTCCTACAGTTTCTGCTTCCTACAGCTGTTCCATGTACTACGGAAGACATTCTCTGATGTCCTAACGCATGAGTTATTATCCTATTCCTTCCAGTCAACTTTCTCAGATTCCTCATTTCTATGTTACGAGTACATGTAACCAGACGTTTACTGATAGGAAAATACCAGAAAGTATGCCAGAAATCGGGTATTTATGAATAAAGCCTCCGCCTCCGTTCGATAACCTCCTACATTCGGTATAAAAGTGAAATATGACTCTGTAGAACTGAAAAACAAAGTGTAGTGACCAGATCACTAACGTTTTCTAACGTGTAGCTATCAAGAATCATTCTCGTTCCGGCCAAATTATGTCTCAGCGCATGTGCGTTTCCCGCTTTCTAACACACGCTGTCAAAAGACTTTGCAGTTGGCGTGAAGCTACTTGCCTGGATATTGAGAGCCAGCGATCATGTCAAAAAGTGTCCTCTACGCCACTGCCATGCTTCTATGGCCGACGATCAAAGGTGACACAAACACTTTGCAAAAGTGGAACCGTCGTGGACACAAAGTTTACGCAACGGTGGTTTAACGTTCACGGGAAACAGCTCGATGATAAATAATAGCAAGCACTTTTTCGTAGAATAATGCGTATGCTCCCATCTTTTGTCCGTGAGTACCATTGGTTTATTTGTCCCTCCCTGATTGGTCTCAAATGTTCCGCATGATTTTCAACGATTTCCAATCGTTCTGTTAGGACGATTATTTTGTTTGTACATTTCTCGCAATTAAATTTCAAATGCTTCAAATGGCGCTAAGCACTATGGGGCGTAACATCTCAGGTCATCACTTCCCTAGACTTAGAACTACTTAAACGTAACTGACACACACATCCATACCCGAGGCAGGATTCGAATGGCCAGAGCGGCCGGCCAATTATATTAAAAAAAAAAAAAGTTCTAATGTGTGTGAAATCATATGGGACTTAACTTCTAAGGTCATCAGTCCCTAAGCTTACACTCTACTTAACCTAAATTATCCTAAGGACAAACACACACACCCATGCCCGAGGGAGGACTCGAACCTCCGCGGGGACCAGCCGCACAGTCCATGACTACAGCGCCCCAGACCGCTCGGCTAATCCCGCGTGGCAATTAAATTTCATTTATAGATCTGATATAATTCAGTTTCCCTTGAGACATTGGAGTCTCATCTTTCTCTTCGATGAATCTGTCATTAGATAAATTCCATCTCTTTCCAAATTTTCCTAAATGTTTCCTTTCCCTCTGAAAATTTATCTCCGTTTCTGAAAATAGTGGCTTTCTCAACGTTCGGATTTTCTTCTTCTGCTCATAATGCTCGAAAAAGTTTCTTTGATTGAGTGCTGTATTGAAGATAGCCAAGGAAACTACTTTTCTGGAACCTTTTTTCTGTTCTAGGAAATTGGACTCTGTTGCCAGTTTCTTCTCTCTTAAAGTTTTTCAAAATATATGTTACTGTTCTTTGTAACTTCCTTGTCATTTATAATGTCCGCAATGTTGCTCTCTGTAGAGATATCAGTACCTGGTCCTGCTTCTTTTTTTTCTTCCTGGTAAAACCGTACAACTTTGAATACACACTCTTTTTCACTCTGAGGCATATTCACAGTTACTAATAACACAGAACTGCAACACTGACGGTATTTCACGAGGACACGCTGATCCATTTGATGCTGCACGCACAACTGACGTGAAAGCATGCGTTTTCCTTACTCGCCGCTGTAGTTGTTCCCTGTAAAGTCACTGTGTGTTCCCGGTAGAGACCAAGTGCAATAACATCGCGGTTGGTTAGTACTTGGTCAGGAAGACAGTTACTCGACAATCTTTTGACAACTCGGAAAGAGGAGAAGCGATTCGGTCATTAAGAATGACGTCGTAGAGCAGAGCCTCTTCTTGAAGCCAAATGTATCATCGCCAGTAGCTTAGAGCACTCGATCTGTCGGATCGTTGGTGTTCACGTCGATAGCAGTCGATTCTCTTGTTATGGTATGGTAACATATCCAGTGTGAGATTTTTCTAGTGTTGGTCTTACACTTGCTGACTCTCGACAAGATGAACGATTCGTAGCCATGGATAACGAAGTCGAGTATCCATTAATGATATCAGCACAGCAGCCAGAGGTGGTGTATAGTCCAGGGGTCCATCAAAACGGCTAAGGCCCAGGGCAGAAGCTGCCCTAAAACTCCAAATTCGCACGAGTCTAACGGCCTGCCGTACCGGAGGGCCAGGTACAGAATTCAGCAGGACGTCGAGGTCCATCTCAGGAGACAACGAGGGTAGTGATCTGGAAGCGATTAATTACTCCCCGAAACGGCGTGTGAATCAAACACACGCGTTGCAGTCATTGTTATCTCCAAATAGGGCTACCGAAAGGACGTGCATACCTTGCCAGCAGGCGCCAATCCGCTACACCAGGGTGTCATCGACTTGCTCTCCGAGCTAATGCAGCGTCTTCGGCAGCCGTGGGTCCACTGTGGGACTTAATACACACACATTTAAAAGAGAACACCGTCATGTTCAGGGAGTTTTGTGATGAAGATGATATCACTTCCGAGTAGCATGTAAACGGAGAACCCCGAGCTCTGATGTTGCTGAGAACACACGGGAAGGCAGCAGCGAGGAGGCAGCAGGCGATCTCGACGCAGCGCTCACATGCAGCTCCAGATGACAGTTGCGATGATGTGTGTTCACCAGATGTATTCCAGTCTGTGTTACCCCGCAGTTTTTGCCCTGTACGGATACCTCTAACACCACGTAAGTCATTACCTGATTTCTTAACAGAAGTCCTATCGTTTTATCCCTTATCCTTGTCTGTGTTTTCCACATATTTCCTTCCTCTCAGATACTGCAGAGAATCCCCTCATTCCTTACCTTACTATTCCACCTAAATTTCAACATTCGTCTGTACCACCGCATCTAAAAAAAATGACTCTGAGCACTATGGGACTTAACATCTGAGGTCATCAGTCCCCTAGAACTTAGAACTACTTAAACCTAACTAAACGAAGGACACCTCACACATCCATTCTCAATTCAGGATTCGAACCTATGACCGTAGCGGTCGCGCGGTTCCAGACTGAAGCGCCTAGAAACGCTCGGCCACACCGGCCGGCCCGCATCTCAAATGCTTCGACTCTCTTCTGTTCCGGTTTTCTCAGCGTCCATGTTTCACTACCATGCTGTACTCCAGACGTACGTTGTCAGAAATATCTTCCTCAAATTAATCCCTACATTTGATGCTAGTAGACTTCTCTCAGCCCGGAAAGCCCTTCTCGCCAATGCTAGCCTGCTTGTAATGTCCTCCTTCCTCTGTCCGTCGTTGGTTATTTACTGCCTAGGTATAAGAATATCTTAACTTCATCTGCTTCATTTTAAGCGTTTTAAGCATTCTTTTGTAGAGCTGCTGAACGGTTACCACCACTTCGATCTCAAAGAAACAAATGTCATTACATTGACTCTTAGCATAGGGGAAGATCCATGAAATTATAATTCTTGCATTCACTTACAACGACGGTGCGCTTGCTTAGCTGGGCGGTAACATGCTTGCCTCCTGTTCAGCGATCCCGGTTTTGATTCCCGGCCTGGATGGAGATTTTCTCCGCTCGTGCACTGGGTGTTCTGTTGTCCTTATCATCATTTCATCCTAATCACCGGCGCGCAAGTCCACCATTGTGGCGTCGACTAAAATAAGACTTGCACTTGGCGGATGAAGTTCCCCGGATTGGGTCTCCCGGCCAACGATGCCATACGCTCTTTTCAATTCATTTTTCCACATACAACGACGCAGTAAGAGTAGAGTCCACTAAGGCAAAATACCTATGTGCGACGCATCCTCTGCCCTTCATTTCCTTTGTCATAATGTTAACAACGAGGAGAACAAACAAGGAGCCGTTCTCAGCTCAAAAAATTCATAACTCTGATAAAAAATTGCAAGAACGAACGTTTTTCACAACCTATTCACCAGAAAAAGTAGTACGCTACTGATGCGAATAAAATACCTCGCAGATGGATAATGAGTTCTGTTAAGCGTCGTTGAATGACATTTCCGGATACATGACCCTCAAGCCGGCTTTTATAACGCCTCGTAATTTGCCGCAACGTTTCTGGGACAGCCTGCATGTTACGGTGTTGACGATACCATTATGCAGATACAGGCTTTTAGTTGTTTGCGTGTATCATGGAACACAGTTGCAGTATTTATGTATGTGATAATTTAGTTTAAGATATCTAGCTGGAAAATAGGGCTACATACTGGCCATTTCTCTGATTGTCCATTACATTAATCTTAAGCTAATTTTAAAGCTTTCTTTTCATATAGTGACTGGCACTAAACTATGTTCATACACACACACACACACACACACACACACACACACACACACACACACACACGCACACACCCATGACATGGTTATACATTCAACGATTCTTCTATGGAGTAGAGCGGTCTGTCAAGTTGTGGTTCAGATGGCTCTGAGCACTATGGGACTTAACTTCTGAGGTCATCAGTCCTCTAGTACTTAGAACTACTTAAAACCTAACTAACCTAAGGACATCACACACAATCATGACCGAGGCAGGATTCGAACCTGCGACCACAGCGGTCGCGCGGTTCCAGACTGTAGCGCCTAGAACCGCTCGGCCACTTCGGCCGGCAGTGAGTAATTCTAGGGACCGATGACCTCAGCAGCTTTGTCGCTTCGGAATTTACAAACATTCGAACATTCTAAGCCGTAGTTAAACGCTTTAGCCGTACCACAACAGCGGTGACACCAGTTTTTGTGCTATGAGCTAGGTACTGTTCTCACTACTATTAACTTAACTAAACAAAACACTGATTACGTCGAAAACAAAGTGTAGACATGTATATAAATAATTTTTCTGCACACGAATGCAGAGTCTCGCGGCGATAACAGTGAATAAAATGTTTTCTGCGGTTTTCTAAAAATCTTTGTTAGTGAAGTACACTATGGTTCCCATGCAGGTAATTTACATCATATTCGGGGACAGCCTATTTGTTTTTTCAAGAAAAGATTTACTTTTTCTAATAAAAGGCCTGTACATCTTGTGTTTCTTCAAGAAGAATTGCTATTGGTTGTTATCTCTCTCAAGAAGAAATTTTTTTGTATTGTGTTATGGAAGAGTAATTATTATTCCCCAGATGAACATCTATGTACACGAGGAGGAGTTTTATTTATTTATATTTCCATGACAATTTCATTTATCCATTTTTATGAAAAAATTATTTATTTATTTTCCATGAGGGAACCAATATTCTACAAAGACCAGGTTTTAGTGTTGACTTACTTAAGCAGTGTGAATGACCCTTCAAAACAAATGCCACCGAAAAAATATCATTACAAGCTAGAAACATCAGTTAATAAGGCATATTTATCGATAGCGTAAGGTGGGACCTAAGGTAATGGAAGGAGCCATTAAAAAAAAAAAAAGTGTTAGGAGGCGCAGTGGTCAGGCACATGAATCGTTTCCGTCACGTCGTACACTGCCTGACAAAAATTCTGAAGCATCCGGAAGATGTACCAGGGTGTAACATCATATTCACAGACATCATCGGTCTGTATTTAAATGAGTTGAAGCGCGATGCTCTATGACAGATGCAAACGCCAGAAGAATGCATTAGACTTCCTAACGTATATTGTTGTTAACAAGCCTCTTAGGGTATAGAAGACACATGAACACCGTCAGATATTGAGTGATCACTGTGAAGACCACAGATATCACACGTTCTGAACACCTTCAAATGTCAAGTGAGGCTCATTGTGGGGCTAATTTTGGCCAGCTGGTCGAATCGCGCCATATCCAAATTTGTGGGGCATTCGGATGTGACTCTGACACGATGCTGGACTTCATGAGAATGTGGTGGCAGGTATACTAGTAGTCAAGCTTCTGGTCGACGACGTCTGATCACTGGAAGGGAGGAACGCTGTACTGTACGCCAAGGACATCGTAACCACACCTGCACCTGCCAGCCAAGAACAACATAATAAACTCCTTGCAACATTAATGTCATTCCTCACCGCTAGTCGGAGTCCTGCAGCTGGCAGACTGGGAAATTAATGGTCCAAGAAGAGGGCGGTGTTACGTCCATGACATAAACGGTAGTGGCTGGAGTAGTGCCGTGACTGGGAAGCATGGACTGCTAACGAATGGCGTCACATTCTTCCAAAGATTAGGAGTGACACAGCAGTATTACTCCTTGTGTCATGGTGTGGGAGCTATTGGGTAAGACATCAGATCGAGGCTGGTAGCGTTTCAGGAATCTCTAACGACACAACAGTGCGTCACAAACATCCTGCGAGTGTTACCTCTCATGCGACAGCATCATGGTGTCATTTGTCAACAGGGCAATGCTCGTCCACACATGGTACGTGCCTCTACGAACGTTTTGTGTGATGCTGAGGTACCCCCGTGGCCAGGAAGATTCGCAGGCCTGATCACGATAGAAGATGCCTGCAGCCGTGTCGGATGTCGATTCTCTTCCTTTTATACTGCGGAAGATATCAACGACCAGTTACAACAGTTAATAGCCTACTTGCCGCAGTAGACGATACAACAGCCTTGCGATACCCCTGCTAACCAAATCATTGGATGTATCCCAGCCAGAGAGTGTGCAATGTCATACTGATGACTGGGCTCGCACTGAGAAGTTCTCTGAATATTTCGCTGAAATAATGTCACACACCTTCACAATCTGTAAGGTTTCATTTCGTTTCCTTCTCCACTTCCAGTTGATTCACTTTTCTAGTGAGGTACTGTTCTTCGTTATATTCCTATATCAAATGGTTCAAATGGCTCTGAGCACAATGCGACTTAACTTCTGAGGTCATCAGTCGCCTAGAACTTAGAACTAATTAAACCTAACTAACCTAAGGACATCACGCATATCCATGCCCGAGGCAGGATTCGAACCTGCAACCGTAGCGGCTGCTCGGTTCCAGACTGTAGCTCCTAGAACCGCACGGTCACTCTGGCCGGCATTCGTATCTCACTTAAGATGGGATGGTTGCTTTAAATGGCACGATCTATTTTGCTCCCATTCCTTCCCCATTTCCAGCCCGTGCTACGGCAACAGTGACGCCGCCGTCGATAGGACGTTCAACCCCAACTTTAATATATTTTGTTTGCTTGTGGAATATTTTAAAAAGTGTGACTTTTTCCACCTGAACTGTATATAAATTTATACACTGTCCAGTAACATCAATGTGTCCAACTTTCAAAATCCTGAAGAACCACCTTTATGCCATTTGCATAATCTTTGTGGCTCTGGACAGTAACGAAAGGTAACTGGAGCCATGCGAACTGCAGTGCCGTGGTTAACTGCGCTAGCTCACTCGGGTGACGATTAATGGCGTGATCAGTCACGATGGTCACAAATACTCACGACTGGAATTGACCCAGGGAGTTTGATAGTCAGCGCAGTAATTAAACTCATCCTGGCCCTCTTCGAACGACACACGTAAGCTGCGAGCTGTGTGACACATTGCATTGTCCTGTTGGTACATGCCTTCGAGCCGAAAAAAAGCAACCTGCATGTGGAGGAGTAAATGGTAGCCAAGGACTGATAAATAATTGTGCTGATTCATGTGCCTTCCATAATGAAGACAAGGTCACCTAAGGAAAGTCACCGAAATATATGCCCGACTAAAAAGAGGGCCATCACAGAAGTTTGGAAGGAAAACATATGTACAAAGAAGGTAGCTGCGAAGAAGCAATGGGTAACAGAAAAAATACTTCAGTTGATTGATGAAAGGAGGAAGTACAAAAATGTTCCGGGAAACTCAGGATTACAGAAATACGAGTCTCTGAGGAATGAAATGAAGTGCAGGGAAGCTAAGACGAAATGATTGCATAAAAAATGTGAAGCGTCGAAAAAGAAATGACTGTCGGAAAGAAAGACTCTGCATATAGGAAAGTCAAAACGGCCTTCGGTGACGTTAAAAACAAGGGTAGTAACATTAAGAGTGCAACGGGAATTCCACTGTTAAAAGCAGAGGAGAGAGCGGATAGATACATTGGAAACCTCTATGAGAGTGAAGATTTGTCTCATGTGATAGAAGAAGAAACAGGATTCAATTTAGAAGAGATAAGGGATCCAGTATTAAAATTTAAAAGAGCTTTCGAGGACTTAAGGTCAAATAAGGCAGAAGGGATGTATAACATTCCATCAGAATTTCTGAAATCATTGGAGGAAGTGGCAACAAATCGATCCACGTTGGTGTAGAATGTATGAGTCTAGCGACATACCATCTGACTTTCGGAAAAGCATCATCCACACAATTCCGAAGACGGAAAGAGCTGACAAGCTTAACAGCTCATGCATACAAGTTGCTTACAAGAATATTGTACAGAAGAATGGAAAAGAAAGTTGAGGATGCGCTACATGACGATCAGTTTGGCTTTAGGAAAAGTAAAGGCACAAGAGAGGTAATTCTGACGTTGCGATTAATAATGGAAGCATGACTAAAGGAAAATCAAGTCACGTTCATAGGATTTGTCGACTTGGAAAAAGCGTTCGACAGTGTAAAATGGCGTAAGATGTTAGAAATTCTGAGAAGTTTAGGGGTAAGCTATAGGCAGAGACGGGTCATATACAATATGTACAACAGTCAAGAGGGAATAATAAGAGTGGACGACCAAGAACGAACGGCTCGTATGAAAAAGTGTATAAGACAGGGATGTAGGCTGTTGAATCTATACATCGATGAAGCAAGGATGGAAATAAAAGAAAGGTTCAGGAGTGACATTAAAATTCAAGGTGAAAGGATATCGCCGTTGACATTGCTATCCTGAGTGAAAATGAAGGATTACATGATAAGCTGAGCGGAATGAACAGACTAATGAGTACACAGTATGGATTGGGAGTAAATCGAAGAGAGGCGAAAGTAATGAGAAATAGTAGAAATGAGAACAGTGAGAAACTTAACATCAGGATTGAAGGACACGAAGTAGATGAAGTTAAGGAATTCTGCTACCTAGGCAGTAAAATAACCAATGACGGACGGAGCAAGGAGGACATCAAAAGCAGACTGGCCAAGAGAAGTCTACTAATATCAAGTACCGGCCTTAATTTGAGGAAGAAATTTCTGAGGATGTACGTTTGCAGTACAGCATTGTATGGTAGTTAAACATGTACTGTGGGAAAACCGGGACAGAAGAGAATCAAAGCATTTGATATGTGGTGCTACAGACGAATATTAAAAATTAGGTGGGCTGATAAGGCAAGGAATGAGGAGGATCTACGTAGAATCGGAGAGGAAAGGAATATGTGGAAAACACTGATAAGGAGAAGGGACAGGGTGAAATGTCATCTGTTAAGACATGGTGGAATGACTTCCATGGGACTAGAGGGAGCTTTAGAGGGCAAAACTGTTGAGGAAGACAGAGATTGGAATACATGCAGCAAATAATTGAGGACGTAGGTTGCAAGTGCTATTCTGATATGAAGAGGTTAGGACAGGAGAGGAATTCGTGGCGCGCCGCATCAAACCAGTCAGACGGACTGGTGATAAAGAAAACAGAAAAAACCCTCCCTCCTCCAGTCCAGAGCCTTCCGGAGATTGTTTCAAGGTGTTTGTTTTCATACACTCACACAGTACACGCCAACGGCCATCCATGGTATGGAGCATAAAACGTAATTCACCTGAGAAGGGCACCTGTCGCCACTCAGTGGACGTTCAACATACGTCACCGACTTACAACGCTCAGCATGGGTGAATGGAGCAGGAGCAGAATCCTGCTGCGGAGGGTCATACGCATCGACGTTCATCCAACAATCGTTGAGGAGATAGTGTTGGTTGCCGCTTGATTCATGTGGTCTGTTGTTTGCTCAACTGTTGCACATCCATTTCCACTTACAGATCTCAGCAGCAGTTGTTCGACCCTGTCATCAATGGCCCGTGGTGCGCTGCAGTTGCGGGCGCTACGGTCGCAGGTTCGAATCCTGCCTCGGGCATGGATGTATGTGATGTCCTTAGGTTAGTTAGGTTTAGGTACTTGTAAGTTCTAGGGGACTGGTGACCTCAGAAGTTAAGTCCCATAGTGCTCAGAGCCATTTGAACCAATTTTTCGAACATTTTCTGTAGCAATGGTTTCGAATAGCGCTATTTTGGCTGGCACGATAAGCTCCATGGGAGCTTGCGAACAGTTTACACCCTCGGTCAACAAGCCAATGATTCCGTTTCCGCATTACGACGAGGACTTCAGTGTTTACTACGTCCGTTACAACACACCGCTAGTGCTACTAAATGCCGTCAATAAGTGGCAGCTTCACGCTCTTGTTGTGCATAAACAGTGGTCACGTTAACGTGAGAGGACTGTGTACAGCCGCCCGGAGTAGCCGCGTGGTTTAGGGCGCCATGTCACGGATTGCGTGGCCCCTCCCGCCGGAGGTTCGTGTCCTCCCTCTGGAATGGGTGTGTGTGTTGTTATTAGCAGTTTATGTATTCCATGTATGAAGTGCTTAATCAGCATTTAATCAGTATAATCTGTGCAAACATACATTAGCGCAGACCATTTCAGATGAGAATAGCTCGAGGTTGTACCGAGACCTTCTCATCCGAAATAGATCGAAATAGGCCATTACCAACCAGTATGCTGCTTAGAGTGTATTGCTCATCCAAATACAGCATATCACTTCCCTCTATATATTGCAAATTATTCTTAACCTCGCTCATTGTGTTACATTTTCCTGTTTTTAGTTTTCTTTGACATTTGCATTGTATAAACGTGTTGACCAACTAGGATCACGTTAACATCTTCATTTCCTCTTCTTCCTTTGTTGTTGTTTCCTATTCTTCCAGTATTCTCTTATTTTCTCCCCATGAAGTCTCTTCTTTTCTTCTGTCCATGCTGTTCCAGATTTTTTATTTCTTCTGCTTTGAAAGCCTTCCAAATTTAGTATTTTGTTTTTAAAACGGTTTCTTTCTGCTATTTCTTTGATGTTGTTTGTTTCAAGATCTTTTATTACTTCTGTAATCCATGCTATTGTCGATTTCTTCTTCCAGAAATATAGGAGTATTTGTTTTGTTAGTCTATTTCCATCCATTCGGTAGAGATGTCCAAAAAAGGTTAATCTTCGTTTGCCCATTACTTCAGATATTTTCTTTATATTTTTGTAGATCTCCTCTTAACTTCTTATTTTCCAACCATCTGCAGTTTTCATTTCACCCATTATTTTTCTAATAATCTTTCTTTCCAGTACCTCTAGTTTGTCCATCTTATAGTTCATCGTTAGGCATTCAGATCCTTATAGACATTTTGGTCGTACCACTGTGGTGTAGTGTTTTAGTTTTGTTTTTCTAGATATAAATTTCTTGTTGTAAATATTTTTGGTCAAACCATATGCTCTTTCCACTTTGTTAATTCTTACATCTATTGCAGATTTTTCTAATCCATTCTGCTCTATAGTTTCTGCAAGATACTTAAATATATTTACTCTCTCTATTTTTACCTATTTGTGTTTCTATGTATTTTGGTTCATTTTTTATATTTGTCATGAATTTTCTTTTTTCAGCTGAAATTTTGAGACTAGTTCTGTTTGCTAATTTTTCCAGAATGTTTATTTGAGTAACTGCTTCTGTCAGGTTTTCTGATAGTATTGCGATATCATCCGCAAAAGCCAAGCAGTTTACCTTCATTCCATTTGTTTTCCTTCCCAGAGTTATTGGTTCAATTTTGTGATTTTTTAGCTCCAAATTCCAGATCCTAACAATTTTTCTAGAACATAGTTAAACAGTAAAGGTGATAAACCATCGCCTTGTCTAACACCAGTTTTTATTTCAAAAGGGTGAGATACATCTCCCATTAATTTGACTTTATATACTGTACCTGTTAGTGTTTCACGAATTATGTTTGCTACTTTTGATTTAACACCAAATTCTCTAATGACGTTATCTATATTTATATATTATGTTATTTATATTATTTAAAAAAAGGATTAACAACTGTGTACCAATAAGACTGTAACAATTAGAAGTCTTTGCTATTTGGTTCAGAAGCATCCGACCCACCTTACATTTCAAGGCGGTGGGTTACTCTGTACTGTTAATTAAATAAATAAATAAATATTAGCATAAGTAAATTTAAGTAGTGTGTAAGTCTAGGGTCCGATGACCCCAGCAGATTGGTCCCTTAGGCATTCACACACATTTGTTTGAACATTTGACTGTGTATAAATTACGAAGGCTCTTGTCTTATTAACTATTGACATGCAGTATATAAACAGTGCTGACATGATTACAGTGTCCTTTTAAAATGATGGTTACACTGAATCTCTTCATAGTGACCTACCTATAGCAAATTACATAACAGAGGGAAATCGTGATGGTGTTGAACAAATACATTTAACAACAGTATAAGTTTGAAGTGGTGTAAAATTGACGGCCCTCGCTGTGTGGCAGAGAGAGCAGTGTTACCGGCTTTCCGCAGAGCCGGCTCCGGAACCTGACCAACACGTCCAGCACTTGCCGTCGGTGCCGGGCCGCGCGGCAGCCCCTCCCGTGTTGTGCGGCGGGCATGCCGCACAGCCGCGCCTGCGGGCGCCACGCCAGTACGTTTGCCGCTAACGGCGGTGCTCCACCGGCGGCCGCCTCCGGCGCCTTCGATCCGCCGCGCTGAGCACGCGATCCGCCCGCATCCCGCGGCTGGCGCAGCCGCACACAGCCGGCCGGCAATCGCCGCCGCCAGCCACGGCCGCCGCCACACCGCACCAGCCCGGCCCAGATTTGTTGGCGCGGCGCTGCAGCGAGCTATCTGGCCAGTCCTCGGGACGGCCCTAGTTTTTGTTCTGACCCGCTTTCTTTATCAGCTATTGGACTCGTCTCCTACCCTGGAACACTTCCTCCGCTGCCCTACTTCTTTCCAGACTGCTTTGTACACGCTCGGACTGCTACGTTGCTGGGTTATTTTGGAGATTGTAGAATCTACACTGAAAAGAAAAAATGTCGCAACACCAAAGAATTATTCATGTAGAGTAATAAAGTTTAGGGATTACATTTGTGTAGGTAACGTATTTAAGTGATTAACATGACAAGATCAGAGGTTAATGTAAATGCGAGATAAACCATTGTAGTTGTGAAACATTGGTGGGTTTAATAACCGGTGTAACTGCCCGAACGTTGAAATTAAGCACGGAAACGTTCATGCATTGTGTTTTACAGGTGTCGGATGTCAGTTTGTGGGACGGAATTCTGTGTCTGTGGCACTCGGTTGGTCAATACAGAGACGTTTACTACTGTTCGCAGGCGACGCTAGATTTGTCGTCCGAGGATGTATTATAGTGCTCCATTGGAGACAGATCTGGTGAGCGAGCACCAAAGACAACATGTTGACGGAGGTTCGAGTCCTCCCTCGGGCATGGGTGTGTGTGTTTGTTCTTAGGATAATTTAGTTTAAGTAGTGTGTTTGCTTTTGACTGATGACCTTAGCAGTTAAGTCCCATAAGATTCACACACATTTTGAACATTTTTTGAACAACATGTTGACGCTCTGTAGGGAATACAGGCTTCAACAGCTGTATGTGGACGACCGTTATCCTGTTGGAAAACACACCCTGGAATGCTACTCATGAATGGTAGCACAACAAGTCGAATCACCCAATCGACGTACAGGTTTGGAGTGAGGATGCGTGGGGTAACCACGAGAGTGCTCTTGCCGCCATACGAATTCGCGGCCCAGACCATAACTCCAAGTGTAGGTTCAGTGCGTCGAGCACGAAGAAAACTTTTTTGCAGGCCGTCAACTAGCCTTCCTCTAATCAACAAGTGGCCATCATTGGCTTGTATCGGGAAACACAACAGACCTCTACCCTTCTCTCCAATCAGCTCTCGCTCGAAATCATTAGTCGCAAATGGCAGTGATTTAGGATGTGTCACTGTGGTGCCTATTGCAGCTCATATTGCTCCTGCAGATGCAGGACGATGCGCCACAGACATGCACTGAATACAATGGCCTTACCTTTCGATAGTGCCATGTGGCCGTACCGTGCCCGGTCTTCCTGCGACTCGTCACCTGCTATCAGTCATCTACAGTGCCTACATTCCCGCCAAGGCTTTCTGCAGTATCGCAGAAGAAACCGCCAGCTTTTCGTAGCCCTATTACACGAGCTCGTTCAAACGCAGTGAGGTGTTGCTAATGGTGTCATTGTCGCCTTAAAGACGTCCTTGCTTGCTGTAAATTTTCATTGGCTTTTTGCCGTATTCAAGTTGTGTACTTAAATGAACTATTCTTCCCTGTTAACATATATGTCAAATCTCAAAGGTAACTAACGCTCCTGTTGGTTTCATCCTGTATTTAAAGCAAACCTGATTTGTATCCTCGTACTGATGCAACTAGTGCCAATTTTCTGGAGCTACTTTTATGCGACTGGCTTGAAAACTGAATAGACACCAACTTTCAGACGTAGAAACACGCCTGCGAACTTTTGTTTGTGTTGCACAACTTTTTCTTGGTGTCGCGATTTTTTTCTGTCCGTCTATTTGTGTTGAACTGTAGGCATACGTCCTGTCCTGTTTGGCTTTAATCTGAGGAAGCCAAGACAGTCGCCTTTTTTTGTTAAGGGTTTATCATTCTGCGGTCACCTGTGTGGAGCTTGTTAACGCGTCAGGTATTGCAAGTTCATGTACAGTGAATTGTCAAAAGGATGCAGCTTTTGACACATGTATGATTGCTTTTCCGTGCGACGGCATGTGTATTTATATTTAATACTTTGTTGTAAGTTTATGAGCTCTTATTTGTGTGTTCCACGTTTAGCTGGTACGGAACCTGTGTAGACCAGTGGATTTTGTACCAGCTGCTGTTTCTGAATGAGTTGTATGCGTCGGGTGTCAAAGGCCAGGCGCTTTTATTGTAAACGCCCTGCCGTGAAAGAGCTTGCCTTTGGCAGTTTGTCAGCATAAGAAATAATTTAAAACTAAAAATCTTATGTGCAGGTCATGTTTTGATTGAAAATTTCCAGTAACAGACAGCTGCAACAGGTATTTTTTATTTATAGTTTTTTATTTCCTTGGTCGTACTAGTAAAACTTGGCCGCATTAAGTTAAAGTAACATTGGCCGTCCACTATTGATCTCGAATACTGTGTAGGATAGCATATCGACCGTTGCTCAAGTAACTTCAAATAATTCAGTAATACGTGACGATTTCTTTGCTCGCTGTAAATTTTCATTGGCTTTTTGCCGTATTCAAGTTGTGTAATTAAATGAACTATTCTTCCCTGTAAACATATATGGCCGCCACTCGTGTTCAGGTTCCCTAATTAACTAGAGTTTTTTTTTCAGTACATAAGATTCTAGGAACCTTTGGATCTTATTCGAAACTTTGGGTCATTATTCAGTGAATGTTTAAAAGCAATCATATTTTAAAAGGTTTCTTGATAACTGGGATTTTATTTGTGGTAAAATTTCGAGGGCCATTGCTGTCTTTCAATTATTAAATATCAATCGACATTGTGTTCATCACATTAAATAATAGCGTGTATCAATGTAGAATATTCTGCTTGTAGTGATTTGCATTTTAACGATCCCTCTGTAAACAGCGAAAAGAGTATTTCCAAATGTTATTAATACAGCTGATGTATGTGTGTTTCTGCAATCTGGCGATATTAATGACAGCCGAGTTCTCATCTCATTATTTAAAACTGTATTACATAGCCCATGAAACGGAAAGTGTGCCTGGAATGAACGGAAAGCAAGCTATACTAGTAATGCGTAGAGATTTCAGAAAATAAGTTATACATTTGGTCCCACACAAGAAATTGCACGACAAAAGTGACACATTATTAGAAGAGCGTACATGTTCCGAACAATAAGATTTTGGCGGGGAAAACGTATAAATTGGACACAGTTTCAGACTGGAGATGTATCGGTATGTGGACCAAGTGCAATGTCGCGTTCAGCCGTAATGAAATGCTGCCAACAATTTGATGAACGACGCACAGACGTGGGTGACGATCAAAGTGAAAAGATGTCGACATCAACCACAGACGACAATGTCCAGGCAATTGGAATACTGATTCGTAGCACTCGCTGAGTGATTAATGCGGACATCGCTAAGTAGACGCGGCCCTCAATAGAAAGTGTTCAATCCTTCTTCCGAAATCGTCTGTAGTATCGAACATTGTGCGCGCCGTCACCTGCACAAAGAGGCCCAAGTGTTGTTGAATCTCTGTACTTCTTAGTTCGTTACACTGTGGAAGGAAATAATTTCCTAAGCTGTATCTGTATCACCAAGGACGATGAGACATGTATCTGTTGCTTCATATCTGCAACAAAGCATCTACCAATGGAGGTACACCTTCTCGGTTTCACGAAAAAAATATGCGAAATTTCATAAGCAGGGACCACCGGTTTCTTCGACTGTGAAGGAGTTGTGTACACAGAATTTATAGCAAAATTAATGCCGGCTCGTACTGTGCAGTACTGAAAACGCTACACAACGCCGCAAAGAAAGATGAGGCGTGAAAAATAAAGCAAATGCATGGCTCTACACACGACAATGCAGTATACCACACGGTGCACACAACACAAGCTGTGCTTCAAAATTCTGGATGGAAGTTTCAGATGCATCTGAAATACAGTCTGATCTTCTACCATGCAGTTTCCATCATTACAGTAAGCTGAAAGAACATGAATGGGGAAAGAGACTTTCCAACAATGGAGACGTTTACACTGCTCTGTGATCATTTCTGTGGCCGAGGAACTGAAGACTTGATTGAACATTCCGACTGTTAATCACAGAAAATTGTGTAACTATATTTCTTAGAAGCGTAGCGCAGCATGCAATAAAAGTAATTTAGCCTGCCATAATAACGAGTAACTCACTTCCGTAAGTCCCCTCGTACAAAAGCTAGTGACGAAAACTGACCTGTTCAGCTTTGTGTCAGGATGGTAACAACAGCAAACACAAACTTATGTTGTATGATCTCACAACAGGCTTCGGTCCCAGATAGCTAGAGTATTTAAATTCCCTGGAAGATTAAAATCGTGTACCCAACCGGCCATCGAACCCGAAATCTTGTGATAGTGCGGAGTGCAAAATTTACTAACTAAAAAGCAAATCACTTCCAAGAACATCTCAAGTATGTGAGGTTTCATGGTGGAGTCCCAGTACAGCGCACTGTTGTAATAAGTTCAAAAATAACGCAAACTATGCAACAGAATAAAATATTCATTGTGCCGAGAGTTTAGTTGTCCATATACTCTGGATCGCTAAGCAAACTTCTCTTATGTAACTTCTTACCATCTAATTAATGGTTCTTGTAGTTGGGGGCTCGTTAAAACTTACTTTTCACACAGTAATAAATAATGGTGAATAAATATATTTCTGCTGGTGAAACACAATTCATACGTCTAAAACCTGTAAGAGATTACGATGGCTGTGTTAGACGCAATAGGACGCATAGTCGTAGATGTGTGTATTACATAAATGTTGTCAACACCTTGAACTTTATCACACTCACAAACAAACACACAAATACAGACTTCACACACACACATGCAGATATAGTAGTATGCGTGTGCTGTGTTTAAATACTCAGCGAAAGAACCTAAAAGCCGTCTTCTAATTTTGATTTCAAGTGATACAAACAGGCATGGCAAGTAAAAACCTTTTACTCCTTTCTCCGATCATATCTTCTGCCACTTCTATTTGTCTAGTTTGCCACTACCTTAGTAGATCCTCTTTTTGTGATATAACTGTGCACTTCCTATTCTGTCGGGAATCTAGAGATTGTGGGGAGGGAGCTAGCAATTTGCTTATATATTGCGTACCACACCCATCTACGTACTTCCGTTACTGGCAACATACATTCTTTATTAAGTCCTGAATTTAGTTTGTACAGCCGAGGGATGCTGCAGATGCTGCATGGGAACATACAGACTCTCTGTTTTATTCACGTTTGTGAATATTTGGTAACATATTACGTTATCTCTTGAGAAGTATAACTTATTCACCATTCGAGATACACTGGATATGAAAGTGTGTGTGACTGGTTTGAACATCTGCAAGTCAAAACAGGACTTTATTACAATAATCCAAATGCCAACACAAAGCCCATCAAACGAATTCGTATTATAAGAAAAACTTAACATATGTAATGATAACACCCTAACATGACTCTGAGGAGCGTTGCGAGGAAGTGGATACGAAAACTAATAAGAAGATAGGATAACTCAGTTTTTCATTCATACAATCGAACAACCGCAGAGGGTCTATAAACTTTAAAAAATTTTCCAATTAGTTCGAGCCATATAGACAAAAGACGAAGGGGTGAAATACAGAGGGATGGAATTCGACACAAGTGTTTTCCCTCAAATCTTCAATAACTACTATTAATCCGGCTTTCTGCCACACAAATAGGGCTTCGTTCCGCGGAAAATGCTTTGATCTATTGATAGATGCTGCCTACAACCACAAAACAGTTACTTTAATCACATTTGGCGATCGCACGACACGAAAGTTGACACCAACACATGAAAACAATTAGGGTCTACAAACTTCATGATAACATTAACGAAAGCACACATGTGAATCTTAAACATGGCAGCAACTGCATGACAGTGAATTTCGAGAGGTTGAACCAATCATCCAACCAATTGCAAATGAAAGTTTATTCAATCCTTGACCTAGGTTCCGACAGTTTTAAAAATGCGTTCTTCAGACTGTGTAATGAACCTTGTTTGTCAGCTTGTGATATAACAACGTCCAATGCACCTCCCCAAGAACAAATTTTTTAAGTTGGCGAAGCCTAGATCAAGGGTTCCGACCAACCTTTATTTCCAACTGATTGACCGATTTTTTCAACCTTCCCAAGTACAGACGAGAATCATGGGTAGATCGCTGAAGGCGATTATCCAACTAAACGATTACAGACTTCACCAAACGCAGGTATGACACTTAAATTCGTGACTGAAGATCATTAACTGATTTACGCCTTGAAACTTCAATTTAAAATTCTTGATCCAAGGAACTATGAAGTTCGTGAATTGAGAGACATTAATTCTTAGAGAGACAAAAAGACATTCAAATTAAGAGGCACAAGTGGCCATGGCACGTGGCTGCGTCCAGTCAGAAGAAAAGGCATTGCTATGTTCATTCTTTCTACGGTAAATGAATAGCAATTACACCGCAAATAAAAATCACAAATATTATCTGAAGTAAGTCAAACGGTACTAACCCGAATGACATCATGCCAAGCCAGTTCCAGAGACGACGAATATACTCACAGTTCAGCGACGAATCCCAGAGGAACTTAAAAAAGCGCTGGCCAGTTACCGTTGCCGCGATGACCTGTCGTACCGTATCGTTACGCCAGGCGCGTTTCTCGCTTTTATTTTCAAAGCATACTCAGTCTTGGTTGGCATTTATTACTCTCATTTCTTACTCCTTTTTACCCATAGACTTCAAAATGCGTATAAAAGAGTAATAAAAGATAACCATCGCTGATGTTGCTCTGGAAACATGTCTGAGGTAAAACTCTCTTAAACTGCAGTGCAATTAAGACAGAACAAATAATAATTGGTTACTGGAAAGTATTACATTACACAACTACAACGGAGATTAGATATTGGAGCAGAAAATTTCATCGCTCTATCTTTGCACCCGTTTCATACATCTCTAAATGTGACATAATGCGCTTTTTAATCACAATTTAAGTCGTATAGTATGTAAAGAAAACTGAAGTCTCCAGTGGACACAGAATGACAAATCTCCTGACAAAAATTGTTGGTGGGAATGATTAATGATAAGATGGTATTTTGTCTGACAATGCTACGTCACTAGGTGACACCACACTGCACTTTCGTGAGTGCCAGGCTATACGCTAAGGCGGAAAGTTGAATGCGAATTGCTCTTCCTTCGTACAAGTGGCTGAAAGTAACACAGCAGAGATTTCTGCTGAAAACATGGTTTTCACACAAGATGGCAGTGCCAATGTGGTAAACAGCGAAGAATCATTTTACCGCATGAATAATGCGGTGAATAAGAAGTACAGCGTGTACACTGAAGACCCTAAGAAACTGGTACACCTGTCTAATATCCTCGCGGGCATCTCGAGCAGGGAGAAGTGCCACAGTATCAAATGGCATGGCCTCGAATAATGTCCGAAGTAGTGCTGGAGGGAACTGACACCACGAATCCTGCTTGGCTGTCCATAAATCTGTAAGAGTACGAGGGGATGAGGATTTCTTCTGAACAGCACGTTGCAAGGCATCAATGATTTTCATGTCTAGGGAGTCTGGTGGCCAGCGGAAGACTTTAATCTCAGGAGAATGTCCTGGAGACACTCTGTCGCAATTCTGGACGTGTGGGATGTCGCATTGTCCTGCAGGAATTGCCCATGTTCGTCGGAATGCACAATGAAAATGAGTGGATGCAGGTGATCAGACAAGAGCTTACGTACAGTCATACTCAAAAGTATCCGAACGACCTGAAGTGCATTTCGCCTGATTCCCATGTAACTGGCATAACGCGGCTGTCTAGCAGGTCCTCTAATCGCTCCTTGGTACAGTCGTTTGACTATTGAAAATGGTTCCAACAAGTCACCACTAAAAAAACACTGCTCTGTATCGCAGTAACTCATGATGTAAAGTAATACCACGATGCTACAATTATCAGGGAACACGTTATCACGGATAAGACTGTCCTTAAGGCTTGTAAGCTCACATTTCTTACAATAAATGACATACTTGAAATGTTACCACTCTCATTATTACGTCAGATAGGTAATGCACGTTGTAAGTTCGTCGTATTCATGATTTTCACTTCCGAGTATCAATCAGTACTTATCATTTAACACAAAATGATATTAAAAATTTAAGTTATCCACTAGCTGCTAGTTGAGAATATGTATGAACTTCAACTGACACGACGAACCGTCTCGTTCTGCATATGGATTCAAACCCAGGTCAGGCAGACGAAGCGAATATTTTGTGACTGACGCAAACTAACAGTCATTCCTGATTAGGCACACAGAGAATGATATACCTCAATTTTAGACAGTATCAGTTAGCAAATATCAACTTTAAATTACATGACACAAACATTTTTAACGTACGCGAATTCCTCCACAGCATCTCTTGTCCCTGTTAACGAACTACGAGAGATGTTAAATATTGCTTCTTCACAAGTAACTTACTTGAAACGCCGTGAGGTAAAGGTTTGTGCTGGACAGGGATTCGAACCCAGAACCTAATAGGATTGATATCGAAGCACAACCAACTGTGACATATCGGATTTCCTTGCCAGTAGCTAGATGTTTTAACTGAAATGACGAGAAGAAACATTAATTTTTTCCTTCCCAGGACACCAACCCGGCACCTACCGCTGTTATATTCTAGAGAAAACGAACGTTAAATATGGGTTTGTTGCACCAGCAGCGACATGTGAGCATGTTTGAACTAGAAATAATATGACGAAGAGTTCAGTGCTCACTAGGAATAGAGCCCCACACACATCGTTGTTGACTACACGCAAAGAGACGTCAGCTACCGAATTTTTCTCCACCAGAAGCTCAGAATAACATCTTGAACTTACAGTGATCTCGCAAATAGTTCAAATAGTTCTGTGTCCCACTGGGAGTCAAAAACATCTGATATCGTTAGCGTTGACAACGAATGAAAAAACATTAAAAATCAAAATTATTATCCACCAGCAGATGGGTGTTCTCATGCTAGAGCTCGATAATACATAATGAAATCTTTAGTGCCGGGCCAGGATTCGAACCCATTCACACGTAATATGTGGAGATGTTCAGGAATCTGATGTTTTGAACAAACAACAAATTGTAGCCGAGCTGTATTGCCACGAAGGGATCAAATTCCGCGTTAAGGGCGGTCTAAGTCGCATTCTCAGTTCAGAACCCATTTTATCGATATACAGAAGCTCAGATAAAAGTTGGAATAAGTGTCCTGTGACTCTACATAGCGTTTGTTTCGTCACTAGAAATAAATAACTAGTATAAGAAACGTTACTGGTGACAGAGTGCCATTGTATCTTCTTCACTTGCGGTAGTCAGAAGAGAATGGAATCTTTCTCTCCCCATCTAAAATCATCGATGGAAGTGGGAATCGAACCCAGACCATAGGTATAAGAACCTACCATTAGTCCAACAGACCACCAAACCCTCTTTTCAATGACTCATTTTTCTATCGTTGCGCCACTCTGGATGAGAATTCTGACACACAGGCACCTTGTAGTAAATTGCAGCGTGTTCAGTTAATTCATTTACTTGGTTGACCGAATCACCATGAACTAGCTGCCTCGGCTATCCCAGTGCATACATTCGGCTCTATTTTGTAATCACCGAAATAAAATCACGTAACTGCCACCTACACAGAACTGCCAACAGTGTAGCATGCAGAAATTTAAATAGGAAGTGTTCCTTTCCACTTGAGCTATTCAATTGCGCTATCTGTTTGTAAAATACGTCGTGCACGGCAAAAGAAAAGCTGAAACTGTTTATCTCATAAGTCTAGACCCGGCCATTTGCATTATCTCGCAGCGCTGTGGTATGCAGAAGTTCTGGGCTAATTGTTGTTCAGCTCTGGAGCTGTTGTAGCTATGTGTTAGCTAGTAGCGTAATGGTAAGTGTCGTGCTACATAGATAAGATGACGCGAGTTCGGATACATTTACCACTAAATTATTTTAAAACGCAATTCTGCTGTCTGCCGAAGTTACCTATCTAACGGAAATCCGATATGTCACAGTTGGTTGTGCTTCGATATCAATCCTATTAGGTTCTGGGTTCGAATCCCTGTCCAACACAAACCTTTACCTCACGGCATTTAAAGTAAGTTACTTGTGAAGAAGCAATATTTAACATCTCTCGTAGTTCGTTAACAGGGACAAGAGATGCTGTGGAGGAATTCGCGTACGTTAAAAATGTTTGTGTCATGTAATTTAAAGTTGATACTTGCTAACTGATACTGTCTAAAATCGAGGTATTTCACTCTCTCTGTGCCTAATCAGGAATGACTGTTAGTTTGCGTCAGTCACAAAATATTCGCTTAGTCTGCCTGACCTGGGTTTGAATCCATATGCACAACGAGACGGTTCGTCGTGTCAGTTGAAGTTCATACATATTCTCAACTAGCAGCTAGTGGATAACTTAAATTTTTAATATCATTTTGTGTTAAATAATAAGTACTGTTTGATACTCTGAAGAGATAATCATGAATACGACGGACTTACAACGTGCATTACTTATCTGACGTAATAATGAGAGTGGTAACATTTCAAGTATGTCATTTATTGTAAGAAATGTGAGCTTACAAGCCTTAAGGACAGTCTTATCCGTGATAACGTGTTCCCTGATAATTGTAGCATCGTGGTATTACTTTACATCATGAGTTACTGCGATACAGAGCAGTGTTTTTTTAGTGGTGACTTGTTGGAACCATTTTTAGTCAAACGAGTGTACCAAGGAGCGATTAGAGGACCTGCTAGACAGCCGCGTTATGCCGGTTGCATGCGAATCAGGCGAAATGCAATTCAGGTCGTTCGGATACCTTTGAGTATGACTGTACGTGTCACCTGTCAGAGTCGTATCTAAACGTATCAGGAGTCCCGTGTCACTCCAATTGCACATGCCCCATACCATCACAGAGCCTCCACCAGCTTGTAATGTCCCCTGCTGACATGCAGGGTCCATGGATTCATGAGTTTGTCCCCACACTCGTTCACGTCTACCGCTCGATACAATTTGAAACGAGACTCGTAATGCCAGGAAACATGTTTCCAGTCATCAACTGTCCAATGTAGGTGATGACGTGCAAAGGCGAAGCGTAAATCTTTGTGTCGTTTAGTCATCAAGGACCTTCGGCTCCGAAAGCCCGTATCGGTGATGTTTCGTTGAATGTTTCGAACACTAACTCTTGATGATGACACAGCGTTGAAATATGCAGTAACTTGTGGAAGGGTTGCATTTCTGTCACGTGGAACGGTCCTCTTCAGTCGTCGTTGGTCCCATTCTAGCAGGGTATTTTTCCGGCCCTAAAATGTCGGAGATCTGATGTTTTACCGGATTCCTGATATTCACGGTACACTCGTGAAGTGGTCGTACGAGCAAATTCCAACTTCATCGCTACCTTGGAGGTGCTGAATCCCATCGGTCATGCGCCGACCGTAAGACCACGTCAAATTCACTTAAATTTTGATAACCTGCCATTGTAGCAGCAGTAACCGATCTAACAGCTGCACCAGACACTTGTCTTACATACATGTCTCTGTATTTGAATATACACGTCTATACCGGTTTGTTTGGCGCTTTAGTGTCTGCGACATTCCAATAGTGCAATGTCTTCGACATTCCAACAGTGCCAGTCTGTAATGGGACTTTTAAAAACACAACGCGAACGGCCGCGTAAGAAATCCAGTTTCATTGTGGACTAATTTATCGTAAAATAGGAAAACAGTAACTGTAGAAACACATGTTTACGTGGAACAGACTCCGAAATGTGTACCACTGACCATGCACCCTTCTCGTGATGTAATATATCGTGGAGTAGTGAACGGATTTCAGTACTGAGAACATACATCGAACCAGGTAACTTCTACAAAAACTACATCGTAGCTTCCATAAGAACTACAATGTTCGAACAGTGGTTGCAAGTGTTTATTGTATGCAGTGACATTGGTAAATACTGCGTCGTTCAGTTCTGATTACATTTGTTCTGCATCGTCAGCCAAGAAGCAGTCGGTACATAGTTTCCTACTACATCTTCCATCACTTTCTAGAGGAAAGCTACAGCCGCATTATTTAACAGCGATCACAACTACTGGAATATGTTCGTGGATCGCCAACGTAGGAGAACAACTTGTCGTTTCTCACAAGTAAGTTTCATTCGCTGAACATTATAGCCGATAGGGAACTCTGCTGTCACCATTATGATTTTCTTTTCAAGTGATACTTTACGTTGTATTGCTGGATTCACTGTAGGTGTTCTCACTGTTGTTGTCCACTTCGCGTAACGCTGAAACAAAATCATTTTAACAATTTTTCGAGTAATTACAAAGACTGCAGTATAACTGAACTGACTGTTAATAATTTTTAAATAATGTGGGGCCAAATTCATAATTAGGTCCCGGATTTTAATGACAAGTCATATTTTTTTCTGAACAATAGGGGGAAGTTTAGAACACTTTACACACAAATCTAAGCATTTTAGTGTCGAAAAATTTATTTTGATTGTGCATATAAAGACATATTCCAACAAATTTTAGTAATAGGTCATATTGCGGCTAACTTTTAATACAATAGGTCATATTTCCGTCAACTTTAGCCAAAAATGCATATACCGATTTTCTCGTATCTTACGGGACACACAAATAAGAAAATGAATATGTTGCTCACGAGACAATATTTAACGTGCTATTATGAAAGATAAACAGATAAATCAGAACACAGCTTTATTTCTCAGGACTGTAGCAGAAAATCGGTTTACTACAACAGTCGTTTCGCGAACATAAAACTTTGTTGCGCAGAGTCGACAATACGCACTCAGAGCCAACAAAGGTGGCTTCTGCCGTAATAGTCATCGCAGTCGCATAGGTGTTTCCAATAATCAGTTTGAATACAGCCTTTGCCTTGTGCAATATGCCTAAAGCAAAGTGCTCCGACAGCGTTCAGTTGCGAGGATATGTTCGAGAATTTTGAGAGAATTTCTTTAGTTTTTGTTGTTGTTGTTGTTGTGGTCTTCAGTCCTGAGACTGGGTTGATGCAGCTCTCCATGCTACTCTATCCTGTGCAAGCTTCTTCATCTCCCAGTACTTACTGCAACCTACATCCTTCTGAATCTGCATAGTGTATTCATCTCTTGGTCTCCCCCTACTATTTTTACCCTCCACGCTGCCCTCCAATACTTAATTGGTGATCCATTGATGCCTCAGAACATGTCCTACCAACCGATCCCTTCTTCTGGTCAAGTTGTGGCACAAACTTCTCTTCTCCCCAATCCTATTCAATTAGTTATGTGATCTACCCATCTAATCTTCAGCATTCTTCTGTAGCACCACATTTCGAATGCTTCTATTCTCTTCCTGTCCAAACTATTTACCGTCCATGTTTCACTTCCATACATGGCTACACTCCATACAAATACTTTCAGAAATGACTTCCTGACAGTTAAATTTCGATGTTAACAAATTTCTCTTCTTCAGAGACGCTTTCCTTGCCATTGCCAATCTACATTTTATATCCTCTCTACTTCGACCATCATCAGTTATTTTGCTCCCCAAATAGCAAAACTCTTTTACTACTTTAAGTGTCTCATTTCCTAATCTAATACCCTCAACAACACCCGACTTAATTCGACACATTCCATTATCCTCGTTTTGCTTTTGTTGATGTTCATCTTATATCCTCCCTTCAAGACACCATCCATTCCGTTCAACTGCTCTTCCAAGTCCTTTGCTGTCTCTGACAGAATTACAATGTCATCGGCGATCCTCAAAGTTTTTATTTCTTCTCCATAGATTTTAATACGTACTCCGAATTTTTCTTTTGTTTCCTTTACTGCTTGCTCAATATACAGATTGAATAGCATCGGGGAGAGGCTACAACCCTGTCTTACTCCCTTCCCAACCGCTGCTTCCATTTCATGTCCCTCGACTCTTATAACTGCCATCTGGTTTCTGTACAAATTGTAAATAGCCTTTCGCTCCCTGTATTTTACCCCTGCCACCTTTAGAATTAGAAAGAGAGTATTCCAGTCAACATTGTCAAAAGCCTTCTCTAAGTCTACAAATGCTAGAAACGTAGGTTTGCCTTTCCTTAATCTTTCTTCTAAGATAAGTCGTAAGGTCAGTGTTGCCTCACGTGTTCCAGTATTTCTACGGAATCCAAACTGATCTTCCCCGAGGTCGGCTTCTACTAGTTTTTCCATTCGTCTGTAAAGAATTCGTGTTAGTATTTAGCAGCTGTGGCTTATTAAACTGATTGTTCGGTAATTTTCACATCTCTCAACACCTGCTTTCTTTGGGATTGGAATTATTATATTCTTCTTGAAGTCTGAGGGTATTTCACCTGTTTCATACATCTTGCTCACCACATGGTAGAGTTTTGTCAGGACTGGCTCTCCCAAGGCCGTCAGTAGTTCCAATGGAATGTTGTCTACTCCGGGGGCCTTGTTTCGATTCAGGTCTTTCAGTGCTCTGTCAAACTCTTCACGCAGTATCGTATCTCCCATTTCATCTTCATCTACATCCTCTTCCATTTCCATAATATTGTCCTCAAGTACATCGCCCTTGTATAGACCCTCTATATACTCCTTCCACCTTTCTGATTTCCCTTCTTTGCTCAGAACTGGGTTTCCATCTGAGCTCTTGATGTTCATACAAGTGGTTCTCTTATCTCCAAAGATCTCTTTAATTTTCCTGTAGGCAGTATCTATCTTACCCGTAGTGAGATAAGCCTCTACATCCTTACATTTGTCCTCTAGCCATCCCTGCTTACTTTAGTTCTGATGGGAAAATATTATTTTGTACACTGTGTGAAGTTAACGTTAATGCAGAAAAGCGCTTTAATGTGCAACAACACTGTAATACCGCTAAACACAGCAGCTGTGTGAAACGAAGTGCTGAAAATAGCAGCATGTAAACGCTGTTATTTGAACAGACAGGCCAGTTGTCAACCATGCACTCGTTCTGCAAGGATTTTTGTGAGATGATGGTGTCCTGCAACATCCCATTGGAAAAGCTGAAGAATCCACGCTTCAGACGGTTATTGGAGGAGTGCACAACACATTCAGTTCCAAATGAATTTATACTGAGAAAGAACTATTTATCCGCGTGCTACAATGATGTGCTCAACAATACGAATTACTATTGCTCTACAAAAGATCTGTCCGTCGATTGATGAAACTACTGATATTAGTGGGCGATATATTGCTAATGTTGTTGTTGGTGTTCTAAAAGTTGATGGCCCTGGAGATATGTTCCTAATAACGTGTGAAGCTCTCGACAGAATAAACAATTCGACGATAGCTATTTTGTTTGACAACTCTCTGAAGCTACTGTGGCCGGATGGTGTGAAAAGAGACAACGTTTTCCTGCTTGTAACAGATGGTGCTTCATATATGGCTAAAGCAGCCGAAGTGCTTCAGATTCTCTGCCCCAGTATGGTGTAAGCCACTTGCCTTCCACATGAATTGCACAGAGTTGCCGAAGAGGTGCGATCAAATTGCTCTGACGTGGACAAATTAATTTCCTGTGGTACGAAAATATATGTGAAGGCTCCGCTACGGGTGCAGAAATTCAAGGAACAAGCAACTTCAACACCCCACCCACCTAAACCTGTTCTTACACGATGGCGTTCTTGGCTTATTGCTGCTGAGTATTACTGCACCAACTACACTCAAATAAAGACAATCTTCTGTGAGCTTGATAGCGATGAATCAAGTGCTACCAAAATTGTGAAAGAAGTTTTTACAGATACATTGTCTCGAAACTTGGTATACATCAACGCCAATTTTTCAGTGAAATCAAAAGCCATCAAACGACTGGAAGCTGTTGGCACTCAGCTATGTGAGGCCCTATGTATTGCGCAACATGTGCAGAGGGAACTGGGTCGAGCTCGTGGTAATGTGACAGACGAAGTGAAAACCAAATTGCAAAGTGTTCTCCAACGAAATGCTGGATATTCTACACTGTGCAAAATTAGTGATACCCTTTCAGGGTACGGCGCAAACATTTGAAGATACTGAAACAAAGCTGAACTCCAGTGACCTGGCTGCCTTCAAATACGCTCCAGTGACGTTTTTTGAAGTGGAGAGGAGCTTTTCGAGGTACAAAACTATGCTCAGCGACAACCGTAGATCTTTGACAATGGAAAACCTGAAAATGAAACTTGTGATCCATTGCAACTTTGCAGGTACTGAAGATTGACATACGGTATTAAATAATGTGAAAAGCTTTAAATACTATGTAGAAATAAAAACATTGTTTTACTGTTTCAATAGATGATCATTTCACACTACTTTGTGTTTAGAAAATAAAACATGCAGACATTTAAAAAATACGTGCAAATTAGCCACAAACCCTACAGAAAGAAGGAACTATACTTACAATATTTTGAGAAGTGAATTTTGTATTACTTTATGGCCAATAAAAAATTAAATAAAAAACAAGAATGTTTTAAATAAACTTCTATTAAGACATGTTTTATTTTTAAGGTCATATTTATGTAAGTTTTGGGTCAAAAATGCTTGCATATTTCACTGTTTTTTAGGTAATTAAAATCTGGGACCTATCAAGTCAGTACCGCCAGTAGATTGTATTTTATTTGCAGTGCTACATTTACACGATCATGATATCGGCTGTGTTTTAGGGTTATACAGTGCCTAAGATGGCATACCGTCGTATTTAAATACACTTGTAGACACATTGTATAAGGGTCAATATTACTGGTAAAAGCCTACTCGTTTGTTTTATCACTGAGTATACCCAGAGAATTGACTGTGTAAAGCAGTTATGGTAAAATAATAACGTGAATTGTAACGGTCTATGAGGGGTTCTTTTAGCAGATGCCTGCATCGGACATTCAAATGGTTCAAATGGTTCAAATGGCTCTGAGCACTATGGGACTCAACATCTTGGGTCATAAGTCCCCTAGTACTTAGAACTACTTAAACCTAAATAACCTAAGATCATCACACACACCCATGCCCGAGGCAGGATTCGAACCTGCGACCGTAGCAGTCCCGCGGTTCCAGACTGCAGCGCCAGAACCGCACGGCCACCGCGGCAGGCCATCGGACATTCCTCATTTCCTAAAGTAATACTGAATATTCTATTTTTTATGTTTTGTTTTCCTTGTAATATACACAACAGGAAAGCTTTAAGCGGTCCCTAGACGGTCAATAATACCAGACTATAAAATTGTGCAACGTTATTGAAGTTCTTCCAGCACTGACCAATAATATTGTAGTTTGAGATGTTGACGTAATGACGCTGCTGCTGTGATAATTGCTAAACTGTATTGCAACATAAAAAAAATGCGTGGAGTGTCACGGATTGCGCGGCCCCTCCCAATGGAGGTTCGAGTCCTCCCTAGGGAATGGGTGTATGTGTTGTTCTTAGCATAAGTTAGTTTAAGTAGTGTGTAAGAGTACGGATCGATGACCTCAGCAGTTTGATCCCTCAGGAATTCACACACTTTTGAACACTTTTGAAAGGAAAGGTGAGTGAAAACTTGCACCAAGAAGCGTTAAAGATCGCTGACGAAAACATGTTGAGAAAATTGAAGTTGAACGAAATAAGGACTATCATAACTTTTTATGTGTTGATGGTCCGGCGTCTGATACATTATGGGAAATGATTGTCAACATACACAGGCGTCCCAATACGTAGGCACTTGCCCTGCCCCCTTTTCCCACTTGGTATCTGGAGTATGGTGTTTTCATTCTTTACAAAATTCTGATACTCTTCTAGAAGTGATTTCTCACGATTTCGCTAAACCTCTGGCTTAGCCAAATGTAGCACTGTGGGGCTCACGGCAGTGAGGCAATGCTATGCCTTTATCAGATGCTGCGTAATCGTCTGCTGTTTTAGGTGTCTAAGAAATATACATGTAACAGATATTGAATGGGTAGCCGTCAGTTCTCTGGTATATAATGTTTTGTGTGTAATCTGTAAAATTTGGGTCTTGTGGCATAGTAGGTCTCAGAACTGATCAACTAATTTAAAACGAAAATGGAGTGTTAGGGTCTTACACTGCTAACCTCCCCCCTTTTTAGACCTTCTTCGGATGAAGTTTTGAAGGTGCACATATCCACATAATCAAAACTCAAAATACTACTGTGTGAGACGTAACTCCAAGAAATTGGGGTTTATCGATTTACGAAGATTTTAAATTTACACATGTAGTTTCACCTAGCAGGATTTGAGACATAGTAATGAAAACGTGTCCTGTTACGCAATAATACGTGGACTAAACGATTATATTCGGGTAATGTATACACACAATAATATCTATCCTTTGTATGATTTCACCATATTTTCTGAGCAACAAATCATACGATTTATTCGTAACATGTCTGTTTTTGTACTCATCCTCCCTAACATCCCATAATGTTGGCAATAATTTACACATTTCGATGCATTCCAATAATAACGCTCTTTCTTTTTGTTTCGGACTCATTTACAACACCACAATAATACGGCATTGAACACCCTGGTACACGCAGTCTCTAGCACGCTATGATATTATCAATACTGCCCACAGAGGGCCCAATTTCAGAAATGTTTGATATTCTCCATATTACTACGCATTCATTATTATTGCACTTCAGGAAAAAATACGTAATATTATTGACTATCTAGGCGCGTTTTATATAGGGCAGTTTCGTGTTAAATAAAGTTACTTCACATCCAAAATCCAGTAATGCAGAAATGATTACCATTTCATTCACCTTGGTTCAGCATGTGCCCTGTTGCCTAGTAGTCACAGGGTCTGCCATGGGTCCTGATAACTTGTTCCATACTTGATGGCATCGACGCGTCTCAGCTACGAATTCCGTCCTGTTGTATAGCCATCCATGCTGCATTCACCTCGTTCCAAAGTACATCTGTGGTGGTTGTCACTGGGTCACAGTTTTGCACCTGTCGTTTCACTATATCCCACGTATTTCCAATTGGTGACAAGTCTGGTGATCTGGTGAGCCAGGTCGAAAAGGCTGACATCCTATGACACCAAGCAGGCACGTATTCGTGTAGCAATATGGGGTCGAGCACTGTCTTGCTGAGAAATGGCGTCTGGGGTGTTGTGCAGAAAGGGTGTGACTACGCGCCGCAGGATGTGATTCACAAAGGTCACGCTGGTCATAGTGTCCTGGACACACACCAGCTGTGATTTGCCGTTGTACCCAATAGCATCTTACACGAAAGGCCTTGAGTTGGGACAGTATGTCTTGTGCAAATTCACTCACTGTTATGCACTGTCCCTGTCTGCGGCGAAATAACTGTGGGCATCATTTTCAAACAAACAGAGAGTCCAAAAACACTATCTGATGCCATTCCTATTCCCAGTGATGTCGTTCCATACAACATCGCCAACTAGGACACTTCTGCACATTCGTCAAAAGTAGGTGGAGAAGTGGATGACGCACACGTAAGCCATGCCGTAATTAACGGCGACGGACTGTGACACTTGATAGTGCACGATGTGTTACACAGTGCCACTGCTGTGCCAGGGCCGAGACGGCCACAGATTTTTCTTCAATGCCATTCGGAATCTTCTTTGAGGGATGGTCTGCATGGTGCGACCTCACCCATCTCGTCGTGTTCTACGGCCTTCCGTGAAGCATTCTGGACACACTCGTTGCGCTGCCAAAACACTTCGTCCCACGGCAGCAGCAATTTGCCGGATGGATGCATCACATTGTCTCATGCCAATAATGCGCCCTCTTTCAAACTCACTGATTTGACGGTACAGTTCGCACATATTTATGCGAGGCTTCCAGCAAGCCTGCTCGACTCACACTGATCCATTACCTTCGGTTAATAGCGACAACGAGAGTCGCAGCCACATTTTACAGGTAGGTGACGTTGCGCCGTAATACTGATGTTGGCCCTGAACCTGCAGATAGACATGGTTCAAATGCGAATCAATTCTGCAGAACGTACTGTGGAGTCCTGCGTACTCATCTTGTATAGCGTGCCTAAATGATGCTACGTTCTCAGAATGCCGTACAACAATTCAAGCAAAACCACTTTAATAGCTTTTATCACAAACAAGAAGAATGACGACACTTAACTTGTATTTACAACAAGTGGTCGCGAGAGGTGGGCGACATGCAAATAAGTGTCCTTTGCTATAAACTGTGTTCATGCAAGCAGTTGATATGGATCACACGTCACACTCTAGGACGTGCTAATACTGTCCGAATACTGAGCCGATACTGAGAGCGCTTTACGAGCAGACCGTCGTCGTGTAGGGAGTGCGACCAGGGCAGGGAAGCAGGAGTGTGCGCGCATCGCCAGACCGAAAGCAGGAGATGTCAAGCTTCTGAACGTACCCCGTCGTCCTGTTTCCACTCTGGCGGAAAAATCCCTCAGAAAACGAACAGACAGGTGCGTGTCCACCTCCTACTGCCATGAACTAGATGAAGAAGGCGCCGACTGCTGCGGTAGACATCTGAAAGGGGATGTCAAGCTTCTGAACGTACCCCGTCGTCCGGTTTCCACTCTGGCGGAAAAATCCCTCAGAAAACGAACAGACAGGTGCGTGTCCACCTCCTAATGCCATGAACTAGATGAAGAAGGCGCCGACTGCTGCGGTAGACATCTGAAGGACAACAGGAGGTGGGAGAGGCGAAGGCTCCGTCTCCATAGGGTCGTCCTGCGGTCTCGTGAGGACACCCTCTGGTGGCTGCTCTGACCGCGGTGTCCTCTGGACCCGTGAGACTGAAAAATCATCTTGTACATGACAGAGACGACGTTGATTTTGATGGCGGCACTGCAAGCTATCGAAATAAGATAAATGCAAGCGCAAAGCGACTGATAATCTCGCCTCGCACCCACCGTCTGCTGCTGCTGAAATGCCTGTAGAAGACAATAACACTCAGTGCGAAGCGATACTTGCGGACTTGCGGACTGACAACACATTGTCATGAGTGTTAAAGCCAAGCAAATGAAAAGAATTAAAACCAAATATGTTCTCACACTCTCGTGATAGTAGCACTGTAAAAGTCACTGTTCGCATATGCAAGCGATACATGGCAGACGAAGTACATGATCTGAGAACGGGAATGTGTTGCCCATTATAAGCCGTCATTTCCATGCTAGTTTTAGACAGGCGTGGGGAGTCTAACAGTTCTTATGTGTGACGACTGAGCAATGTGACAGAGGCAACTGTGTACAACTTAAATTTCACACGTTTCCCACAAAGAAGTAAATGACAAAAAGTTTCTTTGATTGGTGTATCACTAAAGAAACTGCACGCTTGCTAGTTTTGCAAATGCCTGTCACAGACGTTGAACATACTGCGTTAATGACATGGGAAATGTAAATAGATTTTTATGAGTAGGCCGAAGTTTTATGTTTGTCCCGTTGCAAACATACTGACTGAACAAGCGACTCGCGGTTCTAGGCGCGCAGTCCGGAACCGCGCGACTGCTACGGTCGGCGGGTCGAATCCTGCCTCGGGCATGGATGTGTGTGATGTCCTTAGGTTAGTTAGGTTTAAGTAGTTCTAAGTTCTAGGGGACTGATGACCACAGCTGTTAAGTCCCATAGTGCTCAGAGCCATTTGAACCATTTAAACAAGCGAACACTGAGCTTGTCGGGAAAGGCAGTCTTGGAGTTTATGTCATGAATAACACCAAGGGAGAGAGTTAATTGTGTTCGCCTGTGTAGCCGCCCGTTTAGCGAACTGCTTATGCGGGGTGGAAGATTGTTTATTTGACGTGGCTAGCGCGAGCCTTCAATGTGGAATGGGGCGATCACAAGCAAGGGACTCAACCTAATAAATTGCTGGCTGCTCAGATTTATAAGCCGACAAGGCACTGGAATCGTACTGATCTCGTATTTGCAGAACTTGCTGAAATAAGGGATCAGACTGGTTCAAAATTAGTTCTCTGAGTTTGACATCAGGTACTATGTACACGATCGCATCACACAACATAAGATCTGAATATAAAGCATGGCAAGCACACATAAATTTGCATTTCCTGGTCATCCCCATGCAAGTCTGTGACCCACTCACGATAAGTTTATTGTGACCGTTTTTTGCAATTGAAGAACTGATTCATAGTAGCTACCACATTCACTTGTTGGTCGTAATAATCAATTAACGACTGTACCATCTGTTCATAACAAAGTTCATTCAGAGTGGCGTTAGTGTAAAGTTTTGTAGGACCTCAACACTGCGCTTCCTACTGTTGATGTTACATAAGGAAATTGCACAGTACCTGGTACATTGTGAGCGAGGGTATGGGCTTCGAACTGGGACAACCACTCGAGTCATTCCTCTTCTTGTTCACTAAACTGTCGAAAAGGTGTTATAGCACATGTAGTAGACATTGCTTGTTCCATCAAGAGCACGGCATTGGCGAGTAGCTGTATTGAGTAACGAAGATATCTGCTGTGTCTGGAACTGAAACATCTACATTAGCTGAATGGAATTGAACGCTTGGGGCTGTGGCGCCTGAGCAGGGGGCGGGACAGGTGGACCGGGCATGTTGCAATACACAAATGCAACAAACAGACACGGCAAGCGAAAAAACAAAATGTGCAAAATTAAAGGGAAGTTCTGTAACGCGCACCTGAAAACACTGATTAGCAAAGACGACAAGAAACTGTTAAAGCAATGAGCGTCGCTGCAAATTAAAGTCAAGAGAGAATCAAGGGGCCAGCAACAAAATAAACAAAAATTCCGTGGCCGTCAGGCACTGGGTTCGGCAGATACCCGTCCCCAAATGTGGGGTCCTGCCCATTTGTTTCGTATAGGGTGCCTAAAGGATGCGGCCTTCTCGGAATGCTGTACAACAGTTCAAGCAAAATCACAGTAATAGTTTTTATTACAAACAAGAAAATTGACAATACTTAACTTGTATTTATAACAAGTGGCTGCAATAGATGGCCGACATGCAAATACGTGTCCTATGCTATATACAATGTTCATGCAAGCAATTGATATGGATCACACGTCACTGCTATCGTAGCACTCTCTGCGAGGCCGGGTTAATACTGACCGAATACTGATGCGATACTGAGCGCCCGATGCAGGAAGGAGCGACGCTTATATTCTCCTCTCGTAAAGGCTGCTCCTGTCGTGGTGGTGCGGTCCTAATCAGTGCACCATTGGCTGATGTCGTTTCATCGTCTTCTCTTTTTTTTCTTCTTCTTCTGAAGATGAGTGTATCTGCATCTTTTGCTCCTGTCACAAACTGACCTGTAGATAACATTACACAAAAATGAATATGTGATGCAACTGATCAAGGAGCCTGTTAGAAACAAAAACCGGCTCTAGGTTTTCAGAATGAGATTTTCACTCTGCAGCGGAGTGTGCGCTTATATGAAACTTCCTGGCAGATTAAAACTGTGTCCCCGCGAAAGGCAAAGGTCCCGAATTCGAGTCTCGGTCGGGCACACAGTTTTAATCTGCCAGGAAGTTTCAGCTCTAGGTTTTGTTTATCGAGTTTGTTTTCCATGCAGTATGCACACAGACTTTTTACAGACGTATGTTTCTATTGAAAATTTACGGCCTGTATGGTTTGTAGTGTAGTAAGGATTGTGGATACAGCGATGAACAGCGAATTTTAATGCGTTTGTTGGTTCTCCAGCGGTGAAATACTTTAATTATACACGGTATTCAGATCGCCATTTAGCAGTATTTACCACTGAACAAACAGTAAAGGAAAAGAGAGAAAATTTCGAATGAGAACTCATGTTCATGGAGACGATATTTAAACTCAGATTTGCTGATAACATTGTAATTCTATTAGAAAAATACTTGGAAGATCAGTTGAACGGATTCGGTAGTATGTTGAAGACAGGTTCTTTGACGAACATGAACAAAATACAGCAAAGGTAACAGAATGTAATAGAAATAAATCATGCGACGTTAAGAGAATTAAATTGGGTAAAGAGACATTAACAGTAATAGATGAGTACAGTTATCTCGACAGCAAAATAACTGACAATGGCCGAAGTGGTGAGGATATAAAACAGTGCCTGTCAATTAGAGTAATTTCCTAACAGCGAATAAAAAATTTAAATTTTAGGAAGTCTTTGGTAGTGAAATGTAAAATATAAACAGATCAGACAGGAGTGACATGGAGGCTTTTGAATGTAGTGCCATGTAAAGAACATTGCTGAACATATGACAGACAGATCGAATAACCGTGAGGAGACACTGTATGATGCCGGCCGGAGTGGCCGAGCGGTTCTACGCGCTAAAGTCTGGAATCGCGCGACCGCTACGGTCGCAGATTCGAATCCTGCCTCGGGCATGGATGTGCGTGATGTCCTTAGGTTAGTTAGGTTTAAGTAGTTCTAAGTTCTAGGGGACTGATGACCTCAGATGTTATGTCCCATAGTGCTCAGAGCCATTTTAACCATTTTTTCAGAGCATAAAATACCGGGATCTATGTACAACTTTTGCAGAACCAGATTGTAGCTATAACAATCGAGGGGCATGAAAAGTGAACAGTTACTGGGAAGGGAGTGAGACAGGATTGTAGCTATCCCCTTTGTTATTCAATCTGTACACTGAACAAACAGTAAAGGAAACCAAAGAAAATTCTGTGCATGGTATTAACATTTAGGAAGAAAAACAAAAATTTTGACTTTTGCCTATGACATTGTAATTGTGTTCAAATGTGTGTGAAATCCCATGGGACTTAACTGGTAAGGTCATCAGTCCCTAAGCTTACACACTACGTAACCTAAATTATCCTATGGACAAACACACACACCCATGCCCGAGGGAGGACTCGAACCTCCGCCGGGACCAGCTGCACAGTCCATGATACATTGTAATTCTATCAGAGACAGCATAGGACTTGGAAGAGCAGTGGGACGGAATGGACGGAGTCTTAAAAGTAGGATATAAGACGATCATCAACAAAAACAAAGCTAGCGGAATGCAGCCGAATTAAATCAGACGACGCTGAGAGTATAACATTAGACAACGAGATACTGTAAGTATTCGTAAATGAGTTTTGGTATTTAGGCTTTAAATATCTGATGATGACCGAAGTAGAGTCAATAGAGAATATAGATTGGCAATTGCACGAGAAGCGTTTCTGAAGGAGAGAAATTGGTTAACGTAAAATGTATATTTAAGAGTCAAGAAATCTTTTCTGAGATATTTGTCTGGAGTGTAGCCTTGTATAGAGGTGAAACTTGGCCAACAAATGGTTTAGATAATAAAAGAATAGAAGAATTAGAAGTGAAGTGCTTCAGAAGAACGTTGAAGACTAGATAGGAGGACAACATGACTACTGAGGAGGTACTGAAAAGATTTAGAGAGAAAAGAAATTCGTGGTACAACCGGGCTAGGAGGAGGGATTAATTGATAGGACACATCCTGAGACATCAAGGGAACGCCAATTTAGTATTGAATGGAAGTGTGTGGGGTAAAAGCTGTAGAGGTAGACCAAGAGACGAATACAGTAAGTAGGTTCAAAAAGGTACAGGTTGCAGTAGTTGTTCAGAGACGAAGAGGCTTGCTCTGGGAACCGTAGTATGGAGAGCTGCATCAAACGGGTCGTCCTACTGAAGAACAACAACAAAAGCATAGTGATCATTACAAATCGTGTGAACATTTGAGCAGAATGTAGATTATCTGTTTCTGTTCGTTACATCACCCACCGATGAAGCCTGTATGACCAGACCAGGAGAAATATGTTGGGGAGGAGAAAGAAACATATACACACAAACTGTGGTTACAAAACACGGGAATTGTAAAATGATATTAGGGGCAGGTATCCAAACTATACATAAAAATATAAATTTATGTGTGTATCAACACAGTAACATCTTACCTAGTTTTTCAATGGTTCTGTAATAATGTTGCTCATTATATATTTCAGCGAGCCATTCTTCGTATTTTTTTCGATTATGTTTCCTGCTGTGATAATTTCCAGCGACTCATTTTTCTTATTTTTTTCGATAATCTTTTCCGCTGTGATAATTTCTGCTGGGTGAATGATGCTTCATTCACTACTTTGTACAGGGGAACGCAGTCATCTACAATGAACCTCAATGAAAAGGAATGCGGTGGGTAACGCTGTGCTGAGAATGTATGTGCCCTTGTAAGAAGCTATCGCCCTTCCGCTCGCTTTAGTCACGATAGATGCTCTTAAGAAGCTTATTTGGAGCGATGCGTCGCATTTTTCTTTGGCGTTCTTGTGACAGTGAGGGGCCAATTTCTCTTGAGTTTAAGTGAAAGATAGAGGGGTCCGCTCTAGCAGTGGAAAGGCGAATAAACTTCTCTTCATTTAAAACAAAAGGGAAGGGATGTGCACTCAGACCGTATTTATGTTACAAATCGTGAAAGAGCTACTACAGATTCTTAATTTCTCTTTCCGAGCCAACAGTAACGTCATATGGAATCCAGAAAGACTAATGTTCGATCGGCAAAGATCATTTTCCAGTAAGAAGAATTTGTGTAAAAGATAATTCTCTCCCACCACTTCACACACACACACACACACACACACACACACACACACACACACACATACTTGCGTATTTCAGAGTTCTGTACAAACTTATGTGTACAGACAATAAAAACCATTCCGTGTGACTCTATGCCCAGGTGCAAGTCTTCCCATTGGACACCATTTCGGTGACTTCCGTATCCGTAATCTAACCCAGGTATCCAACCGCGAGACGTGGAATCCGAACCACGTGTTATTTCTAGCGACTCCTCACGTCGTCAAGAGGTGACGACTAGGTTAAAACAAAGACTGAAAAACCCGTGGTTCGACAGAAATTCAGCATTTCCATAGTATATACATTCACCGTTATCAAGAATGTGAAGGTTCATATGTAGCATGATAATATACATATGAGCAGCAATTTAGCCAGTCCACATATAAAATTTGTAGATGAGACACTCGGCACAACAGAAAGAAAGCGTATGCATTAAAGATAAAATAAGAGTAGCTGCACAACGACATTTCTTACAAGGCAAGAGTTATTCGTGAAAAGTCGGAATGGAAGCTCTCCTCTGCCAGTGGTATTTCCACAGCTTCCTTAACCACTGAACGACAATTAGACGAGGCCTTGATCTATATCTTTTTTGTGACCCATGGAATAATCAGCCGAAATACAATATGCAGCCAGCGCAGCCTAATCAGCATGTGCAGATCGGTCATACTATTGGTTTTCGATGCAAAGACGTTTCACTATGGATTTAGTTTCTCCTGTACAACTATTGGCACAATATTCAGAAATTTAGTAAATTATTCCCTTTCGTAAAAGTAGTTATCCTTCACAGATCCCATAAGAGCTGCCCTTGTGGACGGTGGGTGGACGATCACATCCGCTTTACGCTTCCTCATGACTCCAGCTAGTTTTCAAGAAACACATCTTAGGTACAGTAGGGAGACCATAGACGTTATAACCTCTTTTTTAATTCCCCTGATTTTGTTAGTGTGGGGTTACACTACTTTTGTCGGTCTGTTCTGGAAGTGCCTCGACAGCCGGCACGCTAGCTCAGCGTGTTCGGTCAGAGGGTTAGACACCCTCTGCAATAACAGAAAACTGAGTGATGGGACCAACGCTGATCTTCAACGGTCGTCATGGGACGTCCGCCCCCGAGCAAGCGCAACGAACAAACCCGAACAAAATGAGATTTAAAAAAACATCCTAAGGTTCCGGGTTCAATTCTAGGCTCTGTCGGCGATTTTCTCTGCTCGGGGACTGGGTGTTGTGTTGTTCCAACCGCCATCATTTCATCCCCATCGACGGGCAAGTCGCCGAAGTTGCGTCCAATGTAAGGACTTGCACACGGCGAACGGTCTACCCGACGGGAGGTCCTAGTTACACGACATTTACAGTTTCACCAAGCAGAGTAGTTCCTACTTGGTGACAAGAAACAGATCTTATATATTTATTGCTGCTTTTAGACCTATTGACTATAGTTATATAAGAAGTAATGTTTAGAACATTTTTTAAAACTTGGTTGTGTGATGTAATTTTTTTACAAAGTGGTGTCTTACTACGGCAATAACAATAAGCAAACAGTAGCAATAATAATAATAATATTAATGGTTAGATAATGGTAGGAATGCTAAGTGAGAGAATATATTAGTTTAGTGCATAAGTTCGTAGCGTTTGTCATTTGGACGGTCATATTCCGAATGGCTTAGGATTGGTTACCGACTGTCATTTTTTATTTGTATTTCACTGTTGCTACTTGAGTTTACGCACTGTAATTTTGTTATTTGGAGACACTGACGCTAGGCAATGGAGTGGAAAATGGAGAAATCGCTTGCTCCTTGCCCTTTCAGCTTTTCACCTTCTCCAGTCTCTATCGGACAATCTTCAAGGCATTATCCTTTCCGCACTGAAATGCGCTCCGACCACGGCTAGGCGAGTTCTTCGCCTCAAAACCACGTGATTTCTACAGTCGCGGAATCGAAAAGTTACCCAAGCGTCGGCAGACTATTGTAAATAATGAAGGAGAATTTATTGATGCTAAGTAAACTTGGTGTTATGTTTATCTGTTCGTGCTTATTTAACTGATGGAAAAAAGCTGCGAAATTTTGCACCAATCCAATACACGCAGGATGATTGAAAAGAATGGGAAATTTTGGAATGGACATCAGCGGACGAGCACAACTACTTTACAAATATTTATTTGTGTCAATATATATATAGTACATGATATGCCAATATTTAATGTCAAAAGCACTTCTATTTTTTAAATATCACATCCAGCTCCACTTCGACGCAACCATTCCTGTGGCCTGAAAGGAACGTTATGCGCGGCTCGGCCTTGCATTTCTATAGGGATCCTGGAGACGTCCTCTCGTATTCTTTTTAAGTTCTTGGGTGGTAGCGGATCTAGTACGGTAAACCGCTCTCTTAAGCTGATTCCACAAGAAAAAATCAAACGCCGTCAGATCAGGGTGTCTTATGGGGCCATTGCTCCATCATGATGAAACCAACTGTTGGCAGAAAAAAAGAGACAGTTCATGAGCAACAAAACTTCCCATTTTGGGAATAGGCGTTACAGTGGTTAGCGCCCATCGTCATATTTAGGAAAGTAGGGACCTATAACACCACACGATGATATGGCACACCATACAGTAATGTTGCTGCAGCACAACCCACTCTCGTGTAACTAACGTGGGTTTTGTAGAGACCATAAGCGGAATTTCTGTCTGTTGACAAAGCCGCTGGGGTGGAAGTGAGTTTCATCCGACAGGCACAGGTTGTTGATGAACCTGTCGTCGTGGTGCACTTTTGCTAACAAGCGTTCAGCATGTTGTCTACACATTAGCGTATCGTTGGTGTTGTGTCGGCTACTGTGGAAGTCAGCACCAACACGAACAAGGAAGGAAAGAGGTTGCGATCGTGAGCGACAAAATAAAATAAAATCATAAGGACGACCCTAGGCGTTTTTATTTTTTGTTACGATAGTTAACGGCCGTCGTCCTAGAGACGTCCTGCTAAAAGGATGGAAGTACAGAAGTTGCAATGGTGGGTGGCAGGAATCCAAAATCTTCCGTACATACACTTTCAAATTAATAGAACTCTTTATTTCTAAAAAGGAAAGGAACATAAGTTCTCGTTGTGACGTGGCTAGAAGTGTTTCCTCTGCCTCCAACATGTAGTTACATTTACTGTTACTACTCGCAGATCGTAGGCTAAGTTTCGTCTTTCTATTACTCAGCACTGATGCTAAGGAAGACTGCGATCGAGGTGAGCTGTCAAAGATGGGCGAATGCTTAAGTCAGCCTTGACAGGGGACGGCGCTGAACTCAGTCTTTCTGTGGGCATGGCGTTGCCCGCTTTTTCCATTGGAGCGCTGGTCAGAGCCTTCTTGATGCTGCTTCTCGGAGCTGCGCTCTTCGGTGTATAGTTGACGCCTGAGGACTGCACAGTTAAGTTGAAGTTGCTGGGCGAACTGCAGTTTGTACCGCTGCAACTGCAGAGATTCAGCGTGACTTCGAACCGAGAGCTGTGGACATGCTAGGAAAGCAGTTCGCACAGCCTCGACATTGTCTCCCGTACGAGTGGCTCGGCGTCTCCATGCAGATTCAGTGCATGACCCGTAGCTTCAAAATTGTGGAGACAGGTCTCGTTGATTGCATGCACTGAGGAAACATGACCATGCCGTCCGATGTAGAGATTACGCCGAAATTTTCGACGAACGACCCCCACACTACCATTTTTCCAATATGTTTTTACCGCAAAGGCGCACGTTATTCCCTTGCTCCATACTTGCCAAATAGCAAGAAAGTGACAGCAGCATTCCGTACGTCTTTCGGCGCCGGCCATGGAGGCCAAGCGGTTCTAGGCGCTTCGGTCGGGAACCGCGCGACTGCCACTGTCACAGGTTCGAATCCTCTCTCGGGCATGGATGTCTGTGATGTCCTTAGGTATAATTAGTTCTAAGTTCTAGGGGACTGATGACCTCTGATGTTAAGTCCCATAGTGCTCAGAGCCATTTGAACCATTTGTCTTTCGGCGTCACCTCCCTCACAGCGTTGCCACAACATGTTCCAAAATTTCCCATGTTTTGAGTCATTTTGGATTTGTTTGGGCTAAAAATAAAGAAAATAAAAATTTAAAAATAAGAATAAAAGCTAGACAAAATATTATAGTGTGTTGGCCCACCTTTAGAAGCAGTACAGTAGCGATTCTCAGTGGCGTGGATTCTACAAGTCCTTGATAGGTTTCAGGGGGTCTATTTCACCAGATATCTGTTCACAGGCTGATGGTTTGTAGGAGCAGTGCTGGTGCCCAATAGCAACGCAGATGTTTTCCATCTGCTTCAGATCAGGTGAAACTGGTGGCCAAGGCATCGATGTGAGTACAATATCACGTTCTTCAAACCACTGTAGCGCAATAAATTCTGGTCTTATGACACGGACAGTTATCCTGCTGAAAGATGGCATCAAATTTGGGCTAGGGATGAAGGTAGTCGGCAACACTGTTCACCTGGACAGCTTCTATCAAAGTGCCTTCCGTTTCTACCACAGGTACCACCGAAGCCCCTGGCAATATCTCCCATATCACAATATTACCCAACCAACGTGTGTCCGTGGTGTACTGCTTGATTTTAACTACCTTTCGCCTCGTGATGGCTTATGCGGACACAACCATCGCGTTAGTGTAAATAGGAAAATTATGGATCTGACCAGGCGACGTGTTTCCACTGATCCACTGTCCAGTGCCGACGATTCCGCTGTAGTAGTAACTGTCGATGTCGTGGGTCATCATGGAGACACGTGGGGAATCTTCTGCTGCGGAGTCCTACGTTCAGCAGTGTTCGCTGAACGGTTTGCCTCGAAACTCTTACAGAGCTGGCCTCTCTGACCTTCACATTCTGTAACCAATCTTGAGCCTCCCACACTTCGTAACCTGATAGTGATTTCACCTGCCTTCAACCACTCTGGACAGATAGGACAGCAGCACGCCAACAGACGACCAGCTCCATCGTTTCGGAGGTAATCGTTCACAGTCACCATCCCACGACAATCTGCCGTTTATCGGATTCGCTTAATGGATTTCCCTACTTGTGGCCCGTGTCGGCGCAAAAATGATTCACCATTCCTATCTGTTACGCTTACGTACACTATCGGATCAAATGTACGCTCTTACCTATTCGTGTAAAGGAGTGCGTGTTCTTATGGCGGCTTGAACATTCCTGGGAAACTTTTATTCAGATTACTAAATGCCAGTGCAGGGATGGCTGCATCTACTTGATAAGGAGCAAAGATCAGAGACGGTACCGATATTAGACACTAGAGTCTTGGGCTGTGTCAACTATCTACCTTATCCCAGATGTATTACGTTGCCATCGAGTCTGGGCTGTTGTCAGGCAGTCTCCATAAATCACTGCCTCACAGATTCCACTCTTTGATCATTTGCATTACCAAGCTGATACAGTCATCTTTTCTGGCTGCTCTTCTACTGTATGCAGTACACAATGCGGTAAAATCTGTTCATATTCTTCCGTATTTAGTGTTTACTTACTCGCAGTACAGAATGACACTGTAACCACGAAACAACTCAAAAACAACCGACGTGGCCAGGTTTAGAGGGGCTGCAACATCCCTGACGTGTTTGTTACTCAGGTGAAATTCTATGCTATTCCATGTTCAAAGTCACTGAGCACTCCTCATCGACCACTTCTGCTATTACATCTTTTATACTGGCAACACAATACTCCCCACCGGCTTTTATGCTGACTGGTCCGCGTCTCTTGACATCTAGTAGTCAATTCCGCATTACGTAGGGGCGTGAGGATACTTTTCATAAAATAGTGTATTTTCCTTCCCACAGATGGAATGAACAGAACATACACTGACTGAAAGAAAATCACAACGCCAAGAAGGAGTTGTACAACATAAACGAAAGTTAGTATGAGTCTGAAAGATGATGTCTACTCAGATTTAACGCCAGTCGCAAAGGAAGGCGGCAGTAACGCCACTAGGAGGATTGAAATCGGGTTTGCTTTATATACAAGCTGAAACGGTCGTGGGTGTTAGTTACCTTTGAGATTGGAAGTGGTGTGCTGATGTTAGTCAGGAATGCTAAGGCGACATAGACGCTATTATCAGCATCAATCAGAGTTTGAACATGTTCGTGTAAAAGGGATGCGAGAAGCTAGATATCCCTTCTGCGATACTGCGGAAAAACTTGGCAGGAATGTAGCATCTGTGTAGCTGGCAGTGGTGCTCACGAGAATGTACGGTCGCACGAAGACCGACCTACGTATGGCCATGTGGCACTACTGAGAGGAAAGTCCATCGTGCCCGGTGTGTGAATCTGGCGCACCATAGTGTATCTGCAGCAGCATTTTGGGCATGCAATTGGCAACGCAGTGACACAACGAACCGCTTCAAATCGGTTACTTTAAGGATAGCTTGGAAAGCCAGACACACTATAGCGAGCACTCCACTTTCACCAACAACCATCATACGGGACTTCAGCGGTGTCAAGCGAGAGCTTCTATCTACACTCCTGGAAATTGAAATAAGAACACCGTGAATTCATTGTCCCAGGAAGGGGAAACTTTATTGACACATTCCTGGGGTCAGATACATCACATGATCACACTGACAGTACCACAGGCACATAGACACAGGCAACAGAGCATGCACAATGTCGGCACTAGTACAGTGTATATCCACCTTTCGCAGCAATGCAGGCTGCTATTCTCCCATGGAGACGATCGTAGAGATGCTGGATGTAGTCCTGTGGAACGGCTTGCCATGCCATTTCCACCTGGCGCCTCAGTTGGACCAGCGTTCGTGCTGGACGTGCAGACCGCGTGAGACGACGCTTCATCCAGTCCCAAACATGCTCAATGGGGGACAGATCCGGAGATCTTGCTGGCCAGGGTAGTTGACTTACACCTTCTAGAGCACGTTGGGTGGCACGGGATACATGCGGACGTGCATTGTCCTGTTGGAACAGCAAGTTCCCTTGCCGGTCTAGGAATGGTAGAACGATGGGTTCGATGACGGTTTGGATGTACCGTGCACTATTCAGTGTCCCCTCGACGATCACCAGTGGTGTACGGCCAGTGTAGGAGATCGCTCCCCACACCATGATGCCGGGTGTTGGCCCTGTGTGCCTCGGTCGTATGCAGTACTGATTGTGGCGCTCACCTGCACGGCGCCAAACACGCATACGACCATCATTGGCACCAAGGCAGAAGCGACTCTCATCGCTGAAGACGACACGTCTCCATTCGTCCCTCCATTCACGCCTGTCGCGACACCACTGGAGGCGGGCTGCACGATGTTGGGGCGTGAGCGGAAGACGGCCTAACAGTGTGCGGGACCGTAGCCCAGCTTCATGGAGACGGTTGCGAATGGTCCTCGCCGATACCCCAGGAGCAACAGTGTCCCTAATTTGCTGGGAAGTGGCGGTGCGGTCCCCTACGGCACTGCGTAGGATCCTACGGTCTTGGCGTGCATCCGTGCGTCGCTGCGGTCCGGTCCCAGGTCGACGGGCACGTGCACCTTCCGCCGACCACTGGCGACAACATCGATGTACTGTGGAGACCTCACGCCCCACGTGTTGAGCAATTCGGCGGTACGTCCACCCGGCCTCCCGCATGCCCACTATACGCCCTCGCTCAAAGTCCGTCAACTGCACATACGGTTCACGTCCACGCTGTCGCGGCATGCTACCAGTGTTAAAGACTGCGATGGAGCTCCGTATGCCACGGCAAACTGGCTGACACTGACGGCGGCGGTGCACAAATGCTGCGCAGCTAGCGCCATTCGACGGCCAACACCGCGGTTCCTGGTGTGTCCGCTGTGCCGTGCGTGTGATCATTGCTTGTACAGCCCTCTCGCAGTGTCCGGAGCAAGTATGGTGGGTCTGACATACCGGTGTCAATGTGTTCTTTTTTCCATTTCCAGGAGTGGAGATGCCAGAGATGGCCATGTGTTGGTTAGGAGGCTAGTTGAGGGCCTGCAACCAACCTGTCTAGGAGCACTTGACCTACACGTGGAGTTACGCTGTGGTATGCGAATTCGTATGACTGAAGGAGCACTCTCGTGGTTATCCCACGCACCGTGACTGCAAATTTTTCCGTCGATCTGGTGATTCGACCTTTTGTGCTTCTATTGATGGAGAGCATTCCACGGGATTTCAACAGAATAACGCACACCCACTGGTAACCCAACATACTCTGCAGAGTGTCGACATGTTGCCTTGGCCTGCTCAACCACCAGATCTGTCTACAGTCGAGCACATATGGTACGTCATCGGCACTACAAATCCTGCGTCGTCGACAAACAGCAATAACTGTCCCTGTATTGGGCGACCAAGGGCAACAGGTATGGCACACTGTCTCACAAACTGACACTCGTTCCCAGTACAGCATAACGCTTACAAAATTCTAGCGGTTACACTGGCTATTAATGTACCAGCATTTCACATCTGCAATTGCTTACCTCGCGCTTACAATAACTTGTGATCTACCAAAGTGAATCACTTAAAAATGTTACCTAGAAAAATATATTCCCGAAATTTCATTACTCTGCGTTAACTACTTTTTAGTGTTGCGATCTTTTTCCCGTCAGTGCAGACTAAGAAGAAACGGAAGAGAGACAAAGTATTGAGGAGTAGCAAAACAAAAATTTGCGCATGGCATCGTTGGCCGGGAGGCCCCATCCGGGGAAGTTCGGCCGCCAAATGCAAGTCTTATTTCAGTCGACGCCACACAGGGCGACTTTCGTGACGGTGATGAGGATGAAATTATGATGGGGACAACACAACACACAGCACCCGAGTGGAGAAAACCTCCAACCCGGCCTGAAAATGAACCCGGGTCCGCTTGCATGGGAGGCGAGCGTGGTACCACCCACCTAAGCAGGCGGACAGGAGTAGCAGAAAGGAATACAGACATAAGCTTAACATCAAATGTGGTCAGCACGAAGTTACGACCGATGCTTTGGAAGTAAAATAATGCATCATGTGCGAAGCAAGGAGGAAATAAAATACAGTCTAGCATCTGGCAAAGTGGTCACTTCTGACCAACAGAAGTGTAATACTATCAGACGTAGGCCGTAATTTGTGGAAGAAATTTCTGAGTATCTACGTAAGAAGTACAGCATATAATGAAAGTGAATTAGGGGCAGTCCTGGTGGCTGAGTGGTCAGCCCGACGGAATGTGATGCCGAACAGCCTGGGTTCGATTCCCGGCTAGGTCGGAGATTTTGTATGGTCAGGGACTGGGTGTTGTGTTGTTTTCATCATCAACATTTCGTCCCCATCGACACGCAAGTCGCCGAAGTGGCGTCAACTCGGAAGAATTGCACCAGGCGAATGGTCTACCCGACGGTAGACCCTAGAATTTTCATTTCTATGGACAGTGGAAAAACCAGAAAAGAAGACAACCGAATAGTTTGCCAAAGAAGGAAGTTGAAAGTTACGTTGACTGATAAGAAATAAAGTAGTTGTCCGCTGAATCGTCGAAGAAAGGATTTGGAATACACTGGCAAGAAGAAGGAACAGCATAGTAAGTCTTGTGTTAAGATATCAGAGAATGACTTTCGTACACTAGCGGCAGCTGTAGAGGGTAAAATAGATTGGAACACATCCAACAAATAATAGAGTGCAGCTGCTACTCTGGGGTGAAGAGGCTGGTACAGAACAGGAAGTCGCGGCGGGCAGCATCAAACCGGTCAGAAGATGCGTCACGTGCCCGCAGCGCTACAATTGAACATTCGATCTCAGCGTCGCCAGGAGTCATAATATTTTGCGTCATCAGTAGAACTCTCCATGCTGCCTGCCATAATCAAGTCGATTTATCTCTGCATAACTACCACAACAAAGAGGCATTTGAATTTTATTCTAGGCTTGGTTTCCCTTTACAATCGCCCCCCCCCCCCCCTACACTTCCTTTCGTTATGAACTCAATGGTTCCTTGGTACATCAGGATGTGGTTTATTTATTAACTGATCCCTTCTTTTAGTAAAGTTGTGCGGGAATTTCTTTTTTCCAGAATTTAGATCAGTAGCTCCTCCTTAGTTATTCTGTCTACCCGTCTAATCTGCACCATTTATCAGCAGGCCCACGTTTCAAAAGCTTCTGTTCTATTCTTGTCTGAATGGTGTGTCGTCTACACTTCACTCCCATAGATGGCTGTACATCACATACCTTCCTAATCCACTAATATTTACAACTGATATTAACAGTTACTCTTTCTCACATAAGGTTTTCGTGCTTTGACCAGTCTGTATTATACATTCTCCCTGCTTCGACCATCGTGTGTTATTTTTCTGCCCAATAAGCAAGCATAGTCTGTCTCTTATGTTTCTCATTTCCTGATCGATTGTCCACAGCATAACCTGATTCATTTCGTGTTAATTCTGTTACTCTCGTATTCCTACCGATGACGGTCGTACAATGATCTGTTTTCAAGAGGATATCTGTTCAACATTTCTTCAGACTTGTTTGCCGCTTATGACAGAATTAATATTTTAACAGTAAACGTCAGAATTTTAATTTCTTGTCTTCGAACTTAAATTCGTTATGCAAACTTCTCCTAGATTAGTTTCGGAGCTTGGTCGGTGTACAGATTGAATAACTTTGGGGATAGACTAATTGCCTGTCTCACTCCTTCTCAACTGCTGCTACTCTTTCATGTCGTTTTTCTCTTATAAACAGCAGTCTCGTTTGCTTACTAGATGTAGCGAACCTTTTGTTGCCTGTATTTTACCCTTGGTTGCCTCAAAGTTTTAAAAGGTGAGAACCTGCCAGCATTGTCAAAAGCTTCTCTAAGTTTACAAATGCTACAGCTGTTGATTCGCCTTTCTTTTAAAATAAATCGTAGAATCACTTTTTCCTCGCTTGTTGGTACATTCCTCCGAACCCCAAACTGATCTTGCCTGATGCCGCCCTCTGTCAGTTTCTTCACATTGCTCGAAATAATTTGAGTCAGTATTTATAAACAAGACCTATGGAACTAATAATCCGGTAATAGTCACACCTGGTTTTGAAACTGGAACTACTACAATCATCTGCAACTCGGAGGCTATGTTACGCGCCCCACATACATTGCGCACCGAGTGGGATCGTCTTGTCATAGCTGTCTCTCCCCAGGAGATCAATAATTCTGAGGGAATTTCGTCTACTTCAGGGGTTCAGCTTCAGTCTTTCAACGCTATGTAAAATCCTCCTAAGATAATTTTATCTCCCGATTTATCTTCATCCACCTCCTCTTCCCTTTACACATTGTAAGAAAAAAAAAAAAGGGAGAGAGAGAGAGAGAGAGACAGCGAGACAGAGAGAGAGATAGAGAGCGAGAGAAATTCGCACCTCGAAGGGAAATCGGTAATTGTGATGCACGTCTACAGAAAGACAAAAAAAAACAAATTATTAAAATTTCAGAGTAACTGGGATGATTTATTCAAGGGAAAGAGCCTCAATAACGTGTTTGTCCACATGTGGCCATTACTCTAAGACTTATTCGGCGCCGGCCGCGGTGGTCTAGCGGTTCTAGGCGCTCAGTCCGGAGCCGCGCGACTGCTACGGTCGCAAGTTCGAATTCTGCTTCGGGCATGGATGTGTGTGATGTCCTTAGGTTAGTTAGGTTTAAGTAGTTCTAAGTTCTAGGGGACTGATGACCATAGATGTTAAGTCCCATAGTGCTCAGAGCCATTTTTTGAACTTATTCGGCTTGGCAGTGACTGATAGAGTTGTTAGGTGTCCTGCTGAGAGGTACCATGTCAAATAGTGTCCATTTCGCTCGTTAGATCATCAAACTCCCGAGATGATTGAAGTGCTATGCCCATAATGCTTCAAATGTTCTCGATAAGGGAGAGATCCAGCGACCTTCCCAAAGTAGGTTCAAATGGCTCTGAGCACTATGGGACTTAACAGCTCCGGTCATCAGTCCCCTAGAACTACTTAAACCCAACTAACCTAAGGACATCACAGACATCCATGCCCGAGGCAGGATTCGAACCTGCGACCGTAGCAGTCGCGCAGTTCCAGACTGCAACGCCTAGAACCGCATGGCCACCGCGGCCGGCTCCCAAAGTAGGATTAGACAGGTACAAACAGGAGGAACTTTCGCTGTGGGCGGATGGTCACTACGTGGTGGAAATATAAGAAAAGCGTGGGTTGCTATGCAGAGCAACAAAACGAGGTGTAGAGTATCGTGGACGTACCGCTCTACTGCAAGGAAGCCGTAAATGTCAACCAACTTTGGGAACTCAATACGGCAAGAAGACGACGATTTTTTTCGAGAACAATACTGAGAAAATTTAGATAACCCAGCATTTCAAGCTGACCGCAGAACGATTGTCCTGCCGTCAACTTACATTTCGCACAAGGACCAGGAAGGTAATAGAAATGAGTTGTCAAACGGAAGCATATAGGCAGTCGTCTCTCCTGTCTCTGCGTCTGGAACGGGAAAGGAAATGATTAGTAGTGTTAAAGGATATCCTGCACTTTGCAGTGTACGGTGGCTTGCGGAGTACGTAGATCTAGAAAGGCGTCCTGCTATGCAAGGAAACGGCACTCCAGAGCATCACCAGTGGTTGTCACGTCGTACGGTGGGCGACAGGATAGTATCCTACCACTGTCCGATGATTCTCCATACACGTCTTCACAGGGAATCGGGTCTCAGTTCAAAGCGGGACTTATCATTGATTCTACTCCAGTCAGATTCCTGACCGAGTGTGCCCAACACCACTACAAACAGACTTGTTGGTGTACAGAGCTCAATGGTAGACGGAGCAATGGTTGCAGTGAGGTCAGCTACCTTTCTGTGAGCCTCCTGTCAACGATCCTTATGGTCTCTGAAGCACCAGTTGCACATCGAATTAATGGCAGTTTTGAATCCGGAGCTCCGAGTACCCCTCTGCCAATTGCTGGATCTTTATGTTGTGTCGTCAGTCTAGTCGATCACTTTCATATTAACTCTGTGTTCGGCCATGGTTCACCCATGTCTGTCATCATAGTCCAATAGTGGCATCACTCCTATTCAAGTTCAGAGCGATTAAGCGATTACTCCAACAGGCTTCTTTGAGCCTGGCTACATGTCTTCCCATAAATGCTCTCATCCGAGTATAAATTTCATGAGTTATTGTTCAACGGAGTTCACGGAATGAAATGCGCAGAATTAATGGCATGGTATCGACGTGTCCCCTGTTCAGTAGCCTTGCCTACTGGGCAGTGGAATTTCGTCGGTACCTGTATGAGTACCAGTTTGTGTAATTACTTCATGATGCGTCATTTTTTGTGTATTATACTACACTAGCGATCTACCACACGCACGAAAAATGGTTCAAATGCATCTGAGCACTATTGTACTTAACTTCTGTGGTCATCAGTCCCCTAGAACTTAGAACTACCTAAACCTAACTAACCTAAGAACATCACACACATCCATGCCCGAGGCAGGATTCGAACCTGCGACCGTAGCGTTCGCGTGGTTCCAGACTGAAGCACCTAGAACCGCTCGGACACACCAGCCGGCCCACACGTACGATTAAAATTCAGAGAACAACTTTAGGTAACTGAATATCATCTCTTTCACTTAACTTAAGAGAACACACTCTGCTCCATATTTAATAGGCGTCTTGAGAGACATTTCATGATAATTACGGAAGCTGCGAGCTACGGCAGTGTCCATTCCTCCCGACTTCAATGGCCATTTGCTTGTTGTCAGAGTCGATATCTATACCGGCGCGAGATAGATTTTCTTTGTGACCTTACTCTCATTTCCCGTCGTAATATCGCTACGAAGCCACCTACACCAGGAAACACTAGTAGGATGAAGACTCTGCCATGATATATTCGTGTGAAGCAACCTGTTCACGCGCAGCTGTTATGAAGCATCCTTCGCTTCACAACATGGAATGAAGCACCCTCTCTCATGCGTGAAGCACCCTATGCACCCCTTTGTAATCGGTACAAAGCAGTCTCTAACATGCACAGTGGTATGGCGCACACTTTGCCTCAAACATTATAGAAAGAACTCTCTGCCACACAGCACTAGTACGAACTACTCTCTGCCACGCAAAAAATGGTATGGAATTCCTTCTGCAATAAAACAGTGGTATAATGCACCCTCTGCTACGCAGTATCGGTAGGATCCATCCTCTGCCACACGTTTCATGAAGCATCTACTGCAACGCAACATCAGTACAAAGCACCCTCTACCACCCAATATTGGTCCAAAGCATCCTTTGCCAAGAAATATCAGTACAAAGCTCTGTCATATAACAATAATATCTACGGATGATTCCAAGGAGTTCTTCCATTCGCTGCTAGATGGCGACGGCATTGTTTTCACAGCAGCGGCTAGACTTTAATTTCTTCATAGGACAGCCAGTTTGCACCAAATATTTATAGTTTGTAGAAGCAACCTTCCTCTTGAATCTGTCCATCTATTAGCTAAAACTATGTTAAAATCCTTACAGTGGTTCCTGAAATCAGTTCGAATTTAGAGACAAAAACAGCGAAAGGTAACTTCAGTTTATATAGGCCTATGTGTAGACATATCTACAGAAGACAAAAGAAAATGATTGAGAAGAAGATAGATAGATCCCGTAATTTCTTTATTTGGAATCAGCAGTTCATAATCAATAAATTATGGTCAGATCCACGTTCTCACCTGGAAATGTTTTGCAGTTTAAAAATCTGTTTTTGAAATCTCTGTCTTATTACACAGGATGGTTCAGCTGCCACTACCTACGGCTTTTATGCAACTCTCAATGACTGCAAGTACCACTTACAAATTTTCTTATTTTCTCGCTAGCTATGCCGAAACTATTGCTCTAGCAGAAAAGATGAACAGGACATATCTGTAGGAAATTTAATGTAGTTAAATTTGTACTGGGATACATTTTCGCTAGAGGCCATAGTTTCCGAATTTTTCAAGAAAAAAGTAGAAAAGGGAACTTCAGACACGTTTTTCTTCAGAAACGTATACCAGTACAAAATTTAACTACAATGAATTTTGTACGAAAAATTCCTGTGCATTTTTTTTTAGTGTGTATAGCGAGCGACAGGACATGAAAATCTCACACATCGTTTTTGGAGGCATTGCGGGTTGCATAAAACCAAGAGGTAGTTGCGGATGAATTGCCCTATTTAATCGACCTGTACCTTTCATGTGTCTCTACGTGATTAGCATGTGCGTAACATTCTTTCATAATTCCTGTGTGCTGGAATGCCGACAGGGTGCGTTACAGTTCTACGTATGCAGTAACCATTAATAACTTTTGTCCTAAAATACTGTGAAAAGTATCGGGACTATTTACAGCACTGTATTACACTTCTTGTGTTACTGTATTACACTTCTTGTGTTGTGCACCTCCCTCCATACTGCCGCTAAAATGGAATTGGAAGTTCTGTCGGTCTGTTGTTTACGTGGTTCTGCTGGCTCTGCTTGCAGAGAAACTGGACGCATCTAGTCGGACGGTGCCCTCTGATGCAGGGCATCACGGGCACTGGTTCACAGAGGCAGACTATTCGCAGGGCTCCCCCACCGCCCCCGCATGAAGTAACCGCAGGCTAAGCACTGGGGGTCGCTTGCCGACGCCCGGCAGACGGGAGGCGCCCCCGCGTCGTCATTAGCCGTAATGGGGGCCGTTCGGCGCCGTTGTCGCAGTATCAATTAATTCTACGGCCCATCAAATAGCCCGTCCTTGCAGTGGCTGTCTCCCTCTCGGCGCTTTCTTCTCTCGATAGCCTGTTAGGTTTTATGAAGGGCCCGCTGGTTGCTGCAGTCTCCATCCAGTCGCACGTCCAAGTTACTTTATGAGGCTGCGTTTTATGGTTCATGGAGGACCAGCATTGGAACGTGTTACCTTACGACTGTAGGCTATTACGCTCAGGAAACGCTTCCTGAGCTCTGGGTCATTTACACCCTTGTCACCCTTGTCTCGTAAACTGGAATCACGCCGGTTTCAAGTTCCATATCTCTACTCACGTGATAATGGTACGTGATGTCAGAAAAATGGAAAGTCTACCAAAGTTTTCTGCTTCGGTGAATGTAAACCCAATTTCCGATGTAATTTAAACTGCGGAAGTGTGTATGCTCTTGGAGAGAGCTGATGAAGCGTATTGTCTGCTGTAGTCAGTAAAAACGAGAGTTAATATGTTTATAATATGCAGATTGTAGAAGGAAAAGTTAGAAATGTAAATTCAAAGTTATCTGCCATTCGTGCAAAAATTTCACACGCCGAAAGAAAGTTTTGATTATGTGTGATTACGTATTGGGCAGTCGGAATCCTCAACTACAAACAAAAACGAGCAATTGCGTGATATGCTGACACGAAAATCTAATATGGAAAAGGGGCATCTCACGAAACGAAGTTGTAACATCCTAATTCACAATGGATTGTTTCGCCAAGAGATATGGTCTCCTTTTTTGATGAAGTAATTGAGAGAGGAACAGCTGCTCACAAAGCTGATAAATGCTTTTGTTTTGGCACCAGTGTCTGGAATAAAAATTCACAGTTACATCCAATGAGATATACCGAGGGTAGCTACGCAAGGAGGTCCAGTGTGTGCTGTAATTTTCGTATGACGGCGAAACTTGGTATTTATGCTAATGCGTTAATGGGGAAATAGTTTCAGTTTAGGCCACCAGGAGCAAATCTGGCGCTATGAATGCAAGAAAGGCGTGTAGAAATGCTTCAATATGTAACTGATTAGGAACGGGATGTGAGCAGAAAAGGCCATACAAGTGAGAAAGGTATAATGTCGATTTTATTATTAACCACCATTAACACTGTTTGTTCAGTGTGAGCACCGAAGTCGTCGACGAACTGCACTCGTAAAACGACGTGATCAACTGTTGCTCACAGTAGTTCCAGTGGAATCTGAGCGACGCGTTTTTCTATACTGTGCTTTAGATCATGTGGAGACTGAACGTGTTCATGGTAAACACGTTCTTTTAAATACCCCACAGCCAAAAGTCACGTGGTTTCAGATGAGGTGATGTTACAGACCAAGCACCTGGAAAACCTCTGGAGATAACACGTTGAGTGGGCGTGCAACATGTGGTGTTGTCCCATCTTGCTTGAAAACGGTGCTTTCCCCACACAGCTACGCTCTTTCAAAGTAGCACTCCCACGCTGTACAAGAAGGTCCCGATAACGTGGAGATGTCAATGTACACCTGACAGACCTTTGTGTGTATCCTCTTCAAAGAAGAAGGGACCGAGAATAAAGACGCTTATAAATTCACATCACATGGCAACACGCAGTCACATGTGGAGAGTCAGTGGCTCCTGGCGCACAACATGCTGGTTAACAGGATCACAAATTCGGCAGTTTTGATTACTCACTGCACCTTGTAAGGTAAAACGTGCCTCGTCATCCCATACAATATTATCTAGCCACACTTTATCAGCCTCAATCCGTGCCAGAAACCAAAGAGCAAATTCAGAATTTTGCTGCGGGTTGTGAGGTTCCAGTTGTTGTACCGTCTGGATATTGTGCAGATACGTGAATAAAATAGGCTGCACAACTTTCTGTACTGTTGACCGTGGGACGGGCTATTCCTTGTGACACTGCAAGAGCCCTAGCACTACAGAACTAAATTTTTTTGCGGCATAAATTGGCTTCGCATTAATTCGTTGACATATCTACCACGTTTTGCTGCCATACAAAAATTGCAGCCCAGGCTGGAGTTCTGCGAGCAGCTGCACTTTATTTATAACCTCCCTGTATTACACCCAATACAGGGTTATTCTCTCTAGATTACGAAGAAAATCGGGACACACTGCAGTTGTTTGACAGTTCGTAATTCCAGCACAGTAATTAAAGAATAATCCAAATTGCTCATGGTCAAGCAAATCTTCAGAACTTGAATCCAAAAATGTAGTCCACTTGAAGTATAGTAAACTGGCAGGTATGAAAGAACCGTGTACGTGAACAGAGCTGGACACTAAATGTCTTGGAGCTATCGGGTTTTGCTTCCAGTTTGACACCAGCAACCAGGCTCCTGTGGCAGCCTGCTGGCGCCTCTTACCAGCCGCCGGAGGAACTGCTGGAAGCGGACATCATCGGATATCGAACGTGCTGTCGGATGACAGATATAAGTCGTCACTCTGCCCTTTTATCAACGCGTAGGGCCGGAAGTGTCCCAGTCGGTACCGTAGTTGCTTTGTTGGTAGGAACGAGGTGTGGGCGGGCAAACCAGCTAAAGGTTCACTGTCCTTCTCGACGTCTGGGATCAGTGCGTCTCTTACTTATGTCAGTGGGGTGGTGACGATGCTGGAGTCTGCTGGAACTGCAGTTCCCGTCCGTAGGTCTGTGCTGGGAGTCAGTGGTGCTGGCTGTGCACAAGGGTGGCACTCCGTGGAGACCGGCTCCAACGATGCTGATCCTGGGAATATGGACCAGCAATGCATCGCATGTTGTATCCAACCTCCCTGGGAAGGAAGCTGCTAAAAGTGTCTAGTATAAATGTATGATATACGCTGTGCAGTCTTACAGTATATTTATTCACTCCGGTTTCGATCATGGTCGATCTTCGTAGTGTTGTCACAAAATTATAAACAAACTGGAAACGGTGAATATCAACACAGATTACATTTTCATGAGAATTATTGGTTGGAAAAATTAATTGTACTTACGACAAATACCTACGGTGACTTCCACGTCATACACGCTATTTCATCAGATAAGTATAAACCATCGCTGACTTGAAAATGTCGGAAAATACTTAACGCCATAATACCAGCATAAGTAGGCACAAAAACACTATAAACATGTAACAGAAGTAAGTGCACAGCACCACTACTCAGTCAAAACAACAGCCAGTAGGTTAACTCACGTGTTGATCAAAGGAGCTACAAGCCAAAATCAAAGCTCAAGGTCAAAGAACAAGTTCAAAAACATGTGTACACTATATTACAGTCACAGACTGCACTCAAATTACAACACAATAAATGCAACAGAAGAATATAGAAGTGCATATAAATATTTTTTTCCTTAATACATTTTTCACTTTCTTAGATTTTTATTATTTTTCTCTATTTTCTTTTCCACTTAGCCTATTAGTAACATGAGGTAGAAGTGAGGGATATATATAACCCTTATATCAATGGCATCACCGATAGCATAAATAGTATTAAACATTTGCAACAGCCACGTGGAAACAGTGTAGTACTAGTTTACTAATAACGCAAGAGGTTATCTTCCTCATCTTTTTATACTTTTACATTTACATGATGTAGAAACGTCCTTATCTACTTTTAATATGTATCTTGCAGTGCCACTAGAGATCTAATAGTGTAATGGATCCGCACACGTGGTACACATATCAAATAGTATACACTGAAGCGGCAAAGAAACTGGTATAGGTATGCTTATTCAAATATAGAAATATGTAAGCAGGCAGAATACGGCGCTGCAGTCGGCAAGGCCTATATAAGATAACAAGTGTCTGACGCAGTTGTTAGATCGATTACTGCTGCTGTTAAACTGTTACAAATTATGATTCAGTTCTTCGATAAACAAGTAGCAATGTTTTTCTTCTTAAAACATGTGATATGTTTGTCTGCCTTCTGTCAACTTCAGATACACGGGTTCGATGACTACACCTTCTAGTCCATTGTAGAAGATGCACTCGTTGTACCGCTTACAAGCAGACCTAACCCTGAACATTTTGTAGCCTGAAGAGTTCGACTGGTGGTAGACAGATGACAGCTGCTTGTCAAACTGTAGTAGCTGTCTTACTTCGTTCACTGTGCCGCCAGCGGAGCAACGCAGTATAGTTAATCCAGTGAGAGAGTTTTAGAAAACCCCCACCGAACTTTCCTGTCTGCAGCAGCAGAGTGACATGGGTATTTCTGTGAATGGACGTTGCCGGTCTGACCTCAGCTAACTTATTTCTATTTAACTTGCTAAATTCCGTTTCCTCTTTCAGTGTCGTTGCAGTGCTGCCTGGCTCTGATTGTATTTTTCATTATAGGAGAAGGTGGCGCACAGTGTAACAGAAAACTTATTTCTTAAATTTTGAAAAATATATTTGCCGCGACATTGTTCCTTGCACGTACTTTTCTTTACGGATCCGTTAAGGGGAGCTGGAGGTGCCTATGCTGCCCATGTTAAAATCACTAAGTTTGAGGAACATTTATGAATAAACTACCAAATAGAAAAATTTGAATTTTTTTTACATATAGAGTGGTTTAGTATTGCAGTTATGACAGAGGGTTTTTGGAGTATCTTTTCTAGTTTCCTTCGAATTATTTTTTTTTATTAATGACCCAAATTTTTTACAAATAATTGCTTTATAATTAAACTGAGATGAAACTACTGAACATATTGTCAAATGGCTGTGTTACAATGTAAGTTTGACCACTAGGAGTGCTGTATAAAAATTTCTTCTCTCTAGCGTCAGTGGATTTTGAGAAAATGTTCCTTATATTCGAAAAATTCTAATTTACGGGAAATGGCTATCAAAGTTTCTCAATACATTCCTGCACTATAGGATGGATTATCAGGGTCTTCTTCTTCATCCTCCAAAAGCTTCCTCTTCTGTCTTATTTTCCGGCCTGTTGTTCCATCATACTTCATATGCCTTTCTCTTCTTTCTGCTCCTCTTATCCTTTCTCTGTCATTATTTCTTAGTGCTCGTACAGTGTTCACCCCAGCTGTAAATCCTAATGTCTTCAGAACTTCACACTGTTCCCTTGGTTGTAGGTTGCTATTGCATCATAAATGACGAATTGCAGTGTTTTTATGCTTACAAACACCCTTTTAGGAATCACGTTCCAAATCAAATTGTTTACGCTCTCATTAGGATTCTGCGTCTTTCCGTGTAGACATTTGTGTAACAATTCTGGCTGTGCTAAGTCATGAAAAATTGGTTTTATTGCATTTATCACAGCTGCTGGCAAACCATGTTTGTGATGATACTCCTTTTTTGCATTATATTTGCACCAGGAATCTTTTGGGCACAGGCTGTGTTGAGGGTATTCATTGGAAGAGGCAGTATGAAGGAACAACGCCCACAGTGCTTTTCGCATGTCACTAACATTACTAGTATTTTGCCTTATAGCATACCCATAGTATCTCTGTAGACGTTCAATCACCTCATTAGTAAGCCTGCCTCTCCCTCCTATTGTCTTTCCATTACTGAGCTTACTTGAACCCAAAGTTTGTTTGAGCGTTCAAAGCCGTTCACCCATACGCTTTTGCACATGCCCAATGCATTCCAACTTTTCAACTACAAATTCATTTCCATATGGTTTCAGTTCCTCTATAGTCTTGAAACCTTTGGAGTCACCATCCCCAAGGTAGTAATTGTACCTAACGTTGTACCTGGGAACTGAACGTTCAAAAATTTGTTTCACTCCATCCACTCCCATTGCTCCACTTGATCCACTAAAATTTGCCTCACAGGTTCCACTGTGCTCTCCTTTGATTTTATTTTTACGCCTACAATGTTTTCATAATATTGCAACATCTATCACTTGCACTATCACCACAAGTAGCAGTTCCAACCCCATTCAGGGATTTATGACCCCTCTTTTGCCAGGAACCATCTAATGCCACTACCAAATCCCTAGAAGCACTGTTCATTTCTACAGATTCCCCCACTGCTTCCTTCATGGTTTTCAAAGCCACATATTCAACAGAGGATCCTACCAGTTCACAGTAGTACCCAAATTTGCTTGGATGCAATGGAAAGTTCATAATACCACAAAACAGTTTACCAGCAGCAGACCCTTTTCCAATGGATCGAAGCCCATACACAAGTCGAACATTCACATCGAACACTCTAGATCGTCCATTTTCACCAAAGAGACTGGCATGTGGATTGTAGAAAGTCACTTGATACTTGCAACATGCACAGATTATCTTCATCTCACAAGCTAAACCAAAGTGCTTTGTTATCTCTAGTCCCACTCCTACACTTGAACACATTTTGCACATAACACTTTCTTTCAGCACAAAAGATAATAATCCAATATTCAGTACTTCGTTAATATCATCACTGTCACTAAAATATTCACGAAATCTGTCTCTTCCACCAGTCAGCTTCTTGCTAGTAGAAGTCACAGGGCTATGGCTGGCCATGTGTTGCTTACCAGAAGAACGCACTGTTTCAGTAATTGTAGTATTGCAACTTGGTATTAGTGTTAATTTTCTTTTCCCTACGTTCTTCCTCTTCTTATATACACGGTTACTAAAATGTGGCATCGTAACCAGAACAACGCTTTACACAAGAAGTATAGTACTACCAACAACAGGCGCAACACTGAATTAATTCGAAACGGTAAACAGCAAAGAGACGATGTTCCGCACTCTTAGCGATTCATTTGTCACAGAAAACAATGTAGCCAACCGCTGCACACTCGCTGTATGCGTAAAATAAGGCGCTGTATGCGTAACAGGCCGAGAAAATCCCAAGCAGTTCGCCAGGAAGTCACGAGAGGGTGTTAGATGCATTCAGCGGCCACCCATTTCCTCTGTAGGCGTGGGGGAAAATGGTAATAACTCTACTTCTAGGGCGAGTAGAACAATAATTAAAAGTTTACATTAAAGAGGAATGGTCTAATTAATTTTCGGTAGCAAAAAAAATGGTAATTTTTTGAATTTGACCACCTCCGGCTCCCCTTAAAATGATTTAAAGCTTGCACACTCAGTGTGGCGTTGACACTGGTGTACTTACTGAGAATATTAAGCCTCAATACAAACTGTTGCCATATGCCCCTGTGTGGAGTAGAGTGTAAGAGATACAGGGATACAGTGTAACAAGAATGAAACACTACATTCATCTTGGCATACCTTTTAACTAACCAAATGCTTAAGAATACAAGGTATAATTAAATGCTAAGCAAAACTGATATTTAGAACCTTTAAAAATTATTTCAATGCTTTTTTTGCAATATTCGTCGAAACCCAAACTTTTTAGATTGCCATCCGCACTGCCTTTGATTTTACCCCTAGTAAACAAGTTTTGGTAAAACCATTACTACATTTTTCTGACATATATGTTGTATCATTTATATGACGATGTACGAACCTGTTTGGATTTCTGGCCCTCCTACAGAGACATGTCACTTCATTATCACCATCCTCATTCTTATTCCTGATGACATGCTTAATTTAGTAAATTGATTATTATCAGGGAACAATACAAAAATATAATCATCTTCTTACAAGCTGCGACATGGTCGTGAATAAAACAGTGACCCAATTGTAGAATATATTTCCCTTACTTTACGTCTATGGTCGCATCATCAGACTACCGGTTTTGGTCTGTAGTGACCATCTTCAGATGTGTTTTATAAAAGTATATCCTGATGGAATATCCACTATGGCTCAAATCCATTAGGACATGGTGTTATAAAACAGATCTGAAGATGGTCATTATAGACCGAAACCGGTAGTGTGATGAGAAAAAGTTTGTGACCATAGACGTAAAGTAAAGGAAATTCATAATCACCTTCCGCTGTTGGCGTAATGTTTCCTTCTTTTCTCTCATTTTTGCCTTTAAAATCCACATCTACATCTACATAGATACTCCACAAGCGAGCGTACGGTGGGTGGTGGAGGGTACCACGTACTACTACTAGTCACTTCCAGTCCAAATAGACCGAGGGTAAAACAACCATCTGTATGCCTCCGCTTGAGACCTAATCTCTCGTATCTCATCTTCGTGGTCCTAACGCCCGATATATGTTGGTGGCAGTAGAATCGTTTGAGTACTATAAAGGATTACACTTTTATCTTCGAATGCTCTAGCAAAATTCTCTTGTCCGTTTTAGTTTTCTTTTCTTATTTCATCTTCCACTGTCTTGTGTAATCTCCAAACAATTTTATAATCCGTTCTCCTCTTTCTATGTTTTGGTTGCTCATTATTTCAGCAGTTTCAGGGAAATTTCCAAAAAAATCATGCTCACTGAAATTCTAGTATGGTGCATCTACCTCAGTTAGCATGTTAAAAGGCTTCCTTTTGTCTCACATTACCTCTCACCATTGTGAGGGCTTCCGAAGTACGGGCTGCAGTGTTCACATCACTGTAAAAGTGCTACACTGTGTCCCACGCTAAGCTGTTACACTGTTCGCCATAGGGGAGCTTTACCTTGTTTCGTAATTTTGTAAAAGTGTGCAAAACTTTATGAAGTTTTTGCAACGCAGTATGATACATTAGTGTACGACTAAGGTCATAATGCTCTTAATTACAGCAACTGTCCACAACTACAAACAGTATAAAGAATATTAGGCTGTATTATAATAAGAAATCACTTCACACACTTCAAAACACGTTTTTGTCACCACACATCAGTGATGAATTTTAATCACTTCTAAAGAACATAGCTAAAATGTGATAATAAATGACAATGGTAAATAGGTTAAACGCAAGGGTATCATCATAATTACCTACTCGCGAATTCTAATGTTACTCTGTGACCTATGTTACACTGTAACCCACCTCTCTTAGTAGTTATAGCTGCCATACAAGAACGTTAAAAATATTGGGTGTTGAATTGTGATTCGTTTTGCGGGGATTACGTGCACAAGTTATTATATCCGGAGTTCTGTCATTGTTTACCACCCTCTGGTTTAACAAGTGTTTCTATTTGTATATATATGTGCACACTATATTATGCGCTATTCTGATTGTGATTTTGGGTTCGGAATTACTTCCTACAAATACCTGTCTTCTATCGAGGGTTAGTCCCTTTGTGACCTAAGCTTTTCATGCTGGATGTCTGTAATGTTAATAGTTCATCCACTTAATTTTTTTAGCTTTCAGGTATTCATAAATTTTTATTTGCAGCTGTGAAAGGTTTTATTCTATTCATTGCTAAACTCTACTAAATATGCTTTATATTTTAGTCTGTAATTGTCTGTCTTCATTTTTTATTGAGTATGTTTTATGATTGTTCAAATTCTTAGTTGCCACGTATGGACGGTCTAATACCCCGGAAAAATTTTAAAACTGCAGTGTCTTACAAGACGGTGTGCAGTTCAAGAGTATCACTGACAGAGCGCTTATTATAAAATCGGAACATTAATGCGTTTATTGTCTCTGTAGCATGTGATTCTGATTCTTATGCACCTCTGCTAAGCCAGTTTGCAAAAATCCTTCTATAAATTTGTTGTCTGTGAAGATCAGAACTGACTTCGAGTAAAATGAAATATTTTTTTTGGGAGGGGGGGGGGGGGAGAGGTAAACGAGTTTTTTCTGTTGGTTTCAGCTCCCGCCTTTCCAGCAGTTTGTAGGATGTTGATGTCGTGGATACCCCGTTACTTTGATAGAAATGTTTCGAATGAGTTGCTCAAAAAATGTTGGAAAATTGCTGGAGCACCAGCAGTTCAGAAAGGCAAACTGTTGTAACTGTACAATTCATATACAGTGTTAATCACCATGAACTGGCGTAACTGTTCGTCTAGCGACGATTGTAGATAATATTCTGGTAGATCCGTTTTAGAGAAATACCGTCCACCTGACAGACTTGATATGAGGTGTCCTAACGTTGGAACTGCATGGACGCTAATATCTGACTGTACATTTATACCTGACGTAAGTCACTACAAGCACTTACTGAGCATATTTTGCAGTATCCGTATTTCATAGTGAGCTATGCAGTGTGCTTCAGACTTACGTACATGTATGAAGATACTGTTACGAACTACCGCTGTATGAAATAGATGAAATGTAAAATATGTATACCCAGTTGCAAATACTATGAGACCTCAGCTGCACAGTTTATTACCGACATATGAAAATTTGTGCAGGACTGAGGTTCGAAACCGAATTTCTGACTTAACGCGAACTGTCGCCTCACCCACTTCCGACTACCCGAGCACGCCTCCCAGACAAACCTAAACTCCATGATGTCTCCATGTGACCACGTACTGCACAGTTACTGTGATTCCTGCACAGGGAGAGAGTTATTTATTATTGTTGCGGCCGGTCTGTGTGTGTTTTACGATGTAATACATGTGCATGTGCGGGAATCACAGCAACTGTGCGAGTGGAATACGTGGAGACACAGTGGCAATTGGGGGTGTGGGTCAGTCTGGGAAGCGGGCCCTGATGGTCAATGTCGTTAAAGCGAGTGCGCGCATCAAGCGGCAAATCTAGGTTTGAGTCATGGTCCGTATAAATTGTCTTACATCAGTAACATATTGTGCAGCTCAGGTCGCAACTGAGAGTACATTTAGATTATAGCAGTGTCAGTTTCTTCATCACCTGCATGCATTTCTGAAGAACATTGCGTAGTACACCGTGAAATACAGTAACTGCAAAATAGTAATACATGTCTAGAAAGGCCACACAATAACAAATAATATACAGGGTGAGTCACCTAACATTACCGCTAGATATATTTCGTAAACCACATCAAATACTGACGAATCGATTCCACAGACCGAACGTGAGGAGAGGGGCTAGTGTAATTGTTTAATAAAAACCATAAAAAATGCACGGAAGTATGTTTTTCAACACAAACCTACGTTTTTTTAATGGAACACCGTTAGTTTTGTTAGCACATCTGAACATATAAAGAAATACGTAATCAATGCCGTTTGTTGCATTGTAAAATGTTAATTACATCGGTAGATATTGTAACCTAAAGTTAACGCTTGAGTACCACTCCTCCGCTGTTCGATCGTGTGTATCGGAGAGCCCGACATGTCAGGCCAATAGATGTTCAATGTGGTGGCCATCATTTACTGCACACAATTGCAATCTCTGGCGTAATGAATTTCGTACACGCCACAGTACATCTAGTGTAATGTCGCCTCAGGCTGCCACAATACGTTGTTTCATATCCTCTGGGATTGTAGGCACATCGCGGTACACATTCTCCTTTAAAGTACCCCACAGAAAGAAGTCCAGAGGTGTAAGATCAGGAGAACGGGCTGGCGAATTAATGCTTCCTCCAAGTCCTATGAAACGCCCATCCAACATCCTGTCAAGGGTCAGCCTAGTGTTAATTACGGAATGTGCAGGAGCACCATCATGCTGATACCACATACGTCGACGCGTTTCCAGTGGGACATTTTCGAGCAACGTTGGCAGATCATTCTGTAGACACGCGATGTATGTTGCAGCTCTTTGGGCCCCTGCAATGAAGTGAGGACCAATGAGGTGGTCCCAATGATTCCGCACCATACATTTACAGTACACGGTCGCTGTCACTCTACCTGTCTGAGCCAGCGAGGATTGTCCACGGACCAGTAGTGCATGTTCCGTAGATTCACGGCCCCGTGGTTTGTGAAACCCGCTTCATCGGTAAACAGGTAGAACTGCAACACATTCTCTGTTAATGCCCATTGACAGAATTGCACTCGATGATTAAAGTCATCACCATGTAATTGCTGATGTAGCGACACATGAAACGGGTGAAAGCGGTGACGAAGCAGTATGCGCATGACACTACTTTGATTCAGTCCACCGGCTCTCGCAATGTCCCGTGTACTCATGTGTGGTTTCATGGCAACAGCAGCTAACACACCAACTACATCCGCTTCTCATGTGACGGGCCTGTTACGGACCCGTTTGCGTGCTACGACCATACCTGTTGTATACTGTTGGCGGCACATTGGATGCTCTCTGTCCGGGTACCGTTCTGCATACACCCTGCAGGCTTCAGCTGCATTTCGTCGACACTCGCCATAGATGAGTATCATGTCCGCCTTTTCAGAGTTCGAATACACCATGGTCACAGTTCCTACAACACTACACTATCACAGACGTCTGGTAACACGGTGTACTACAGTTGGTCTGCGTGCGGAGACGAATGCAGAATAACAATAGCAGCAAGCACTACATGCGGACACTGCGACAGCTAGACGAAACCACAACAGTGCACTACAGCCACACTCGTAAACACGGTCGTCATCGTAAACATGTCCCTGCTGATGCTGCTCGCCGACCGTGGCCCGTGTTTGTTACAACACGCAACTGAACGTCGGAGGTTTCAAGCGTCAACTTTAGGTTACAATATCTCCGGATGTAATTAACATTTTACAATGCAACAAACGGCACTGATTACGTATTTCTTTATATGTTCAGATGTGCTAACAAAACTAACGTGGTTCCATTTAAAAAAACGTAGGTTTGTGTTAAAAAACATACTTCCGTGCATTTTTATGGTTTGTATTAACCAATTACACTAGCCCCTCTCCTCACGTTCGGTCTGTGGAATCGGTTCGTCAGTATTTGATGTGGTTTACGAAATATATCCAGCGGTAACGTTAGGTGACTCACCCTGTATAGGCCTACCAGAGGTTTGTAACCTCCCCCTCACTTACCGACCTTAATGACAGTGAAAAATGAAACCGCGTGTACCTAATGGGAGTTTTGGAAAAGCAATCGTCACCGAAGTTAATCTGTCGGTAAAGAGGGAGGAAAGGGTTACATCTAAATGAAAGGAAATGTGCTAATGAAACTGGTGGAAATTAATTTTGAAAAGGGGTAAAGTTAATAAAGAAAGTAAATGTGCAGCCGTTACGTTAACAATTAACTAGCGGTAATTAGGTATTTGAGATTTGGGGGAAATCACGGTCGCCAGTCCTAAGGATAATTACTATAGTAACTGAAAAAGAAAGGTTATTACACATATAATTAGCACTAGAAGCGTGGCAACTGAAGGTTGACACGTGTAGTGTGAAAACTGAAAGTTTGTCAGAAGTAATAAATCTCGCTACACCCTGACTTAATTTAGCAAAAGAATTAATAAAACCGGAAAATCGAAAGTTAATTTAGTGACTGAAGTTAATAGTGAGCTCTCTTTCTGAAGCACATCGAAATTCAGTAAAATACGGTTAGTCTTGGACTACCTCAACAATCATTTCAAAAACTACTTGAATCTACGCAATTTAGAAATAAGAGATTTAACTTTGAACTTGAATTAAATGATTCTGAACAAGTAACAATAGTAAAATTTAGTACGTACCAAGCTGAGCTGCAGTCACAGGTAAGCTAAAATATGGTAACAAAACTCGCACTCTTAATTTGTGCTTGTGTAATCTAAATAGTGTAGCCAGCTATAAATACTTTAACGGAATTTTGAAATTAAAGCAGTGAAAACGAGTTAGCTATATTACTTTAATGCTGGCGTTTGAATTTCAACGACACTCGGGTTCATTTTGGAAAAGGAAGGGACTCTGCTTGGTAATGCAATTGGGACAATGAGCAACAAACGTTCATGCTAAGTTGCTGTAATTATAGTTACGAAAATGGAACAGTTTGAAAAGCTGAGGTCTGCCATACAGTTCTAAAACTTTACGTGCGTCCAGTCTTCCTTGTCGGTTGATTGAAGGTTTGAAGCCGTCGGTCGAGGAGGTGGCGACAGTCACTCATTGTCGGCCGTCGCTGTTGCAGAAGCTGGATGTTGGCGCGCCTTCTTCTCGACACGGTTACCAGACGAAACGGGCTCTTGATGTGCGCCAGCTAATGCTTCCCATCCGCGACACCATGTCAGAAACTATCATCGCAAGTCGAGCGCAATTACATGCTGCCAAACCCCGAAAGCGCGGCAACTCGCGGGAGCTTCACACAACACACCTGCTCCACTCGCTACACCAGCCAGACTCCCTCTGCTCAGCCCGCGCTCCACGCGGCAGAGTTAACACTACCAAAGATCCTACACACTTTGATTCTTCACACGACCTATCGACGTAATCGTTCGATAGCAGTCTTCCCTAGGCAAGACCCAGCGTAAAAATACAAATAATATTTACGAAACAAACCAATTATACATCGACATAAATGTATAAATATATATATACAAACAGTAAAACAATTACAATATACAAAGAGACAGAAATGTCATATCTTGAGGTAACAAAGCAAGGAAAAAAATAGTGCAATAGATGGAAATAGGAGGCTATGCATTTCCGGCGTTACAGGTTGAAAAAAAAAAAGGTTCAAATGGCTCTAAGCGGTATGGAACTTAACATCTGAGGTCATCAGTCCCCTACACTTATAACTACTTAAACCTAACTACCCTAAGGACATCACACACATCCATGCCCGAGGCACGATTCGAACCTGCGACCGCAGCAGCCACCAGAGGTTGAAAATACCGCTACAGTAGTAAGGTTCCTTTACTTAGAACACGACCGGTTTCGGGCTCTTATATTCCCATCTTCAGGTGTTATCAGTTCCTGCTGTGACCCCGAGCTAATAACCAATAACACGTGAATATGGGTGTATAAGAGCCTGAAACCGGTCGTGTTCTAAATAAAAGAACCTTACGAATGTAGCGGTATTTTCAACTTCTGGTGTATTGATCATTTGCTCGTGTTCCTCCGACAGTATTGTTTGTAGTCAAATGCCACGCAAGGTAATTGGAACATATTACCAATTTCTGAATTTGCGCAAGAGACTCTCTCTGACATCAGCAGCCTTTAATTTTAATAAAACGTGTCTATCATGTAAGGTGATCCCCAGTTTTAGCAAAAGACCGTTTAATAGAATTATTGGCAGCGCACCATGTTACATTCAGCAGCTCATGAAAACTGCTATTATTAAAGCAATTAGACGTTTATATTCAAAAAAGATGATTTAAATAAGAAAGCCTGTGTAACACACCTTAAGTTTCTAAGCAACTGACCTATTTTATTTTTGACAACGCTTATGCACATCTTATATATATATATCATTAACTGTTACTAGCCCTCATGTCTAGAAACTGGAAAACTTTGGTGTGAAATTTGACTCCGTTTTAGAAGCAGCTCCTAAATGTAATTTTAGTTTGTACCACAGAGTTGAAAACTAAACTAGCGTCGTTTTTAATCGCGAAGAAATGTGCTTTTTAAATAAGGGGATAGCCCATAGTATTGGCTCCCCATTTAATAAAATCACGCCCTTTTCGTTGGCGTTCCATACTATCGCTTCCCTGGAGCAGGCTAAGTCTGATAACACCACAAAAAACTCCATCCTTCAAAAAATTAAGAAAGTCATTGCACTAGAACTTCGCACAGTAAATCATCGAAATCAGAAACAGTGGAACCCCCACAAGAAATATGCCCACGCGCGAGACCAATCCATTTCGTGCGACATCAATAGGAAGCTTCAGGAAAACCAAGCCATAATTGTACGGGTGGCCAAAGCCCGCAGATCAGTAGTTTTATACGATGCCAACTACGTACGGAAAGTACGGGACTTCCCCTCCAGCTCTATTTTCAAAACATACTCAGTTAACCCCATAGCTAAGTACGTCGCGGAAATTAATAAGGTATTTAAAGAAACAGATGTGTTACCTACGCTATTTCTTAAAAAAAGTCTTTGATACCGGTGAATCCGAGAACGCTCAATTTCAAGGCCGTCGTGAAGCTTCATAAGCCACAGGCTCAATTAAGGTCAATTATCAACGCTATTGAAGCCCCAAATTATTTATTGGCTAAGAAGTTACAGGGTTTCCTAAGTAAGCATTACTTTTGCATGATGATCATGACGTTAAGAACAGAGAGAAGTGAATTACACACCTCAAACATGTAACTGTAACCAGTGATACGAATCCAGCAAGTCTCGACATCGTAAGCATGTATACGAATATCCCCGTTAAAGAGGTGATTCCTGTTATTGAATCTAACTTACAGCCGTGTCTCCATCTAGATTCATAAAAAAATAATGAAGTCCTTCATTTGCTCATAATTGTTCTGGAGCATAATAACTTTGCCTTCAAATACACCATGTATGGACAATTTGATGGATTAGCCATGGGATCCCCCATTGCCAGTATGATACCTAATATTTACAGCAATCACATTGAACATCAGTTTTTTTTTTCAAACCACCCATAACACGTTCAAAGTGTATTGTGTTACAGAAGATACTTCGATGATATCATACTTTTGCATAACGGGACTGATGCCCAGCTGCAACTCTTCCAACACGACTTCGACAAAATGCACCCCAAGATTCAATGTACTATAGAATACCACTCTGGCTTTACACTCTCATTCTTGGATCTGCAAATTTCATTACAAGACACATTAATATGTTTAAGATACCAACCAGTACAGGTTCTATTATTCATTCCTCTTCAGTTCATCCAAAACAGCAAAAAGTGTGTGTGTAAAGCTTTACCGCGCTGCTAGAGTCCCTCTCTCAAAACAAAACTACCAGCTTGAGTCGGATACCACTAAATCCATGGCACATGCTAATGGCTACCAGCCAAATGATGTTGATGTGCTTCACCAGCAAATTCAATCGAAAGCTGCTCCTAACATTCGGCACGGGACTACCCTGTTATCTACTAGTAATGATAACCCTAATAAAAAACTTTTTGCAGGATCCCATAGTAGGTGTTATATTTGACAGGATCAGCAAGTGGCTAAGAAAACAGGGGATTATACCCGCCTTCTACACGCCCCGTAAGGTCGAGCAGCTATTGAAGCACTACGAAATCAGAGAGGACAATCGTTACGCACAGTCGGGCGTCTATAGCATCCTGTATAGTGAGTGTTCTCTTCCCTGCATAGGCCAAACTGGCCGCTCCTTTAACATAAGGTTCAGAGAGCATCAGAAGCAATTCCAAATCGGCACTCATTAACCACCTGAAGGATCATGACAATTCCATTTAAAATATAAACACAAATTGCAGCATTCTCATATTCAACGTAAGGGCCCGGTTTTAGACACTTTAGAAGGAATATAAATTATCCACAGCATTTGCCGTGATCGGTCGGGCATTTTGAACGAGCAAACTGCGATTAAGCACACAGTCCTGCTGAAAAACTTTTCTTTTTTGAAGGAACTTCCAGCCTCATTTCCCTCTTTTTCTGGTTTCTGATTACTGTAAGCCACACATGTATATTTCTTAACTGGATCAGTGTTTTTCGCCATTACTCCTGTGGCCCTTAATTGAGCTTAATGCCTGTCTCCCATAGTGAGGTGTGCAAGGTCCACCCAGTTTATTTTACATAGGTGTAAAATATCCTCTTTTCAGACATGTTTGCATCTTTTCCATTCTTTAACCTATGATTATGGCACATTATTCTGCTGCGTCATTGTCTGTGTCCTCTCTAATTAAAAATTTACCTGCCTTTCGTGATGTAAAATTCGTATCAGGTCTTATGTTAGGCTCGATTATCTGTTGACTTTTAGTTAGTACTTTTAATGTGTCCCATAAGTGCTATTGCTGTTAGCTAATTATTGACATAAAAACCGAACTAATAACACCTGAAGATGGGCGTAATGAGCCTGAACCCGATCGTGTTCTAAATAAAAGAAACTTACAACTGCAGAGGTATTTCCAACCTCTAGTGTAATGTTTAGGTGCATATATTCCTCCGACAGGATTGTTTTAAATAATATATACAGTGTGTTTCCGTCAGAACGTACAAACACTGAACAAGACATAGAGGATGCTCCACTGAACTATTTGAGGTAGGGAACTTAGCGTCGGAGAAGCCAGCGTAAGGAGCTAATAGGAATAAAATCACATTAATGTGTATTTCATACTTACATCAGTTACGGGTTGGCTGTAAATACCATCATTGACACAATGAACGTACTGTTTGTACTATATCTTATAAAATAAACTGAAACTGATGGTCATCAACCTCAATGGAAGCATGACATCGGGGAACAGGATTCTGACGCACCCTGACAAATATCCCTGGTGAGTTTGGAGTCACGGCACAGGCGGCGACAACACTGGGAATTAATTCCATCCCCGTACCTAAAGGGGTCTCATACACGAGCGACTTTAGATAACTCAACAGGAAATAATGAAGGGGATTCTGGTGAGATGACTTCGCAGGCCATAGAATAGGACCCCCCAAACCTTCCAATTCAGCGACCAGGAAATACGGCATTGAGATGGTTGCTGACATTCGCACTGAAGTGAAGCGGTGTACCGTCATGTTGTATCTACATCCACTCATGAACAGCCAAGGAGACAATGTAAATACTATATAACAGAGCCAGCTTACGGACAAGTAAATAAAACAAAACCGGCATCACGACATCGTAATCAGGATCGTCCATCTTGTTTCCTTGCAGACTATAAAGAATGTACATATACATAAACAGCACAGCATATGTAAACTTGTACGCATGTTAGTTGTAAATAAGCTGGAAAAAGTAATGCTAGACAAAGCGATAGAGAAGATTACTTCCATATCTCCTTACGCTGGCTTCTCCCACCTCAGTTTCCGTACCTCAACTTGTTCGGTGTTGCATTCTCTATGTCCTGTTACATTTTTGCACGCTCTTGCGTAAACACCCTATTCCTTCTGATACGTTATAAAGAACAGACAGCACATATATGTATAATTCAGCGAGATGACCAATGATCTCTTCGGTGCAGATGACATCAGTTGCAATCATCCGTGCGGTTGCAATGATCACTGTTTGGGGCAGCGTCGTAAATGTAGGACTAATAAAGATTGGAGGAGCGCTGTAGAAATAAAAAACGTAAGAGCCAATCTCGTAGCTTATGGTATCGAGAGAAGATGTGGTTGAGAAACACAACTGAATTCCACTAATCTTATCCAGGCGGACTCTACCAGCACCCAGTGTCACAAGATATTTTAATGCATATTAACAGAACCAAAGCCAAGTTTCTTAGAATTAAGAGGTCACAATTAAAGCGCTTAAAAATAAAATCGCACTCACCGACTCTTGTAGAAGAGGGAAATATCTCAATATATCATTCCACAAGACATGAACAACAAAGTAGAAGAAATTTTATTGATTGCCACAGGGCGGAGGACATGAGAGTTCTGACAGATCAGAAATATATTATAAACGAGGCTCTTCGATTTTATGATTCTGTAGCGAACGGCAGATTGAGGAAAATGTAGTGAGAGATTTTTTATCCATATCTGGAGTCTAGTGCACAATAACATATAAGGCTAAACTAAATGTCAGTCCAGAAATAACCGAAGAAGAAGTTTCAGATTCACTGAAGTCATCACCTCAAAAATTACCATTCCTTGAGGGATTGCCATTAGAGTATTATAGAACCTATTGGCATATAATAGGAAGCAACTTTACTGAAACTGTTAGAGAAGTCTTGAATGGAGAGGCTGTGTCAACAGAGTTTAAACAGAGTATCGGTGTGCTTCTTCCAAAACATATAAAAACACAAAAGAATCTTATAAATAAAATGAGACCTATAACCCTAATGAATCTAGTTTATAAAATAACAGCGAGGGCCGTCAAAGACAGATTAAGGCCAGACTTAAAAAAGATAATTGGGTATCCTTCCAGATTACAGCATATTAAAGATTGTAAGTGAATATAGGGCCTTCGTCGCAATCTTTTCAAACGCAACAGAACATAGCGGTCTTGCTTTTATTGACTTTAAAAAGGCGTTTGACAGAATTAATCATGGAATGCGTTGAAACTTTAGCTTACATGTAATTAACTGATACTAATGTGGACATTTTAGCTAACATTTTAACAGGTATCAAAACACAGGTATGCCTCAGTGGAAAGTAACTGAGGAGATTATGAGTAATAACTGAGTCCTACAGGTGAGTTCGTTATCAATGATGCTGTTTCTTGTAGCACTCGAACCCCTTCTGAGACATTTGAATGACGCTCTAGATATTATATCAGTGTCATGTAAAAAGAAAGTTTCTAAAGCGTACGCTGACGATGTTGGTATGATTATAAGAAGAAACGATGACATTGTGAGTATAGCAGAAAATTTACAGCTTTATACTGTGACGCAACGGGTGCAAAAATTAATGAGCAAAATAGTGCATCTCTAAATTTTGACGGTCTATCACACGTTCATATAGCTTCGGCAAAATGTGTACATCATACAGCCCTCGGTGTAACTTTGTATTTTGTAGTTGTGAGAAGGTGATAGGCAAGATTCAAGGCACCCTCATATTAAATCATATAAGAGATCTCAACGTAAAGCTAAAAATCATCATTTGTGCAGTTCTATAAGTAGCAATGTATGTGGGGCAAATTTCACCATTCCTAAAAAATAACAAAAGCTATTATGACAACATTTTGTGGCGCAATTTAGCAAGGAGAAATTTTCAGAGATTTAGTAGCACAATAAGCTTAAATACGGGAGAACTTGAAGTAACAGACATCCAAACAAACAGAATTGCTTGACTTATAAAGAGATCTCCGCAATCCAGCGACAGCCATCCGCCCAGTGTAACATCGAGATTATTCTAGTTTTATCAACCTGAAGCTTGCAGCCACCAGTAAATAGAAATACTTTAAATTGCCAATTGAAACAAATTACACTTTATTACTTTTAACTCAGCTACATGAAATCTATTTTGCAGGGCAAAAACAAAGGGAACTGCCGATATATGGTCGATAGACTAAGATCAACGGCCGACCAAAATAAGATGGATATAAAGTTTCCAGACAGAAACCGGAAAATAATTTGGAGAACATAAATAATAAATTACTTTCCATACAAATAAATGTAACGTGGTATAGAGTTGCCCAAAATAACGTTAGTACTAACGAGAATCTAGTACACTACTGGTCATTAAAATTGCTACACCACGAGGATGACGTGCTACAGACGCGCAATTTAATCGACAGGAAGAAGATGCTGTGGTATGCAAATGATTAGCTTTTCAGAGCATTCACACAAGGTTGGCGCCGGTGGCGACACCTACAACGTGCTGATATGAGGAAAGTTTCCAATCGATTTACCATACACAAACAGCAGTTGACCGGTGTTTGCTGGAGAAACGTTGCTTGTAATGCCTTGTGTAAGGAGGAGAAATGCGTACCATTACGTTTCCGACTTTGATGAAGGTCGGATTGTAGCCTATCGCGATTGCGGCTTACCGTATAGCGACATTGCTGCTCGCGTTGGTCGAGATCCAATGACTGTAAGCGGAATAAAGAATCGGTGGGTTCAGGAGGGTAATACGGAACGCCGTGCTGGATCCCAACGACCCCGCATCACTAGCAGCCGAGATGGCATCTTATCAGCATGCCTCTAACGGGTCGTGCAGCCTCGTCTCGATCCCTGAGTCAACAGATGGGGACGTTTGCAAGACAACAACCATCTGCACGAACAGTTCGACGACGTTGGCAGCAGCTTACACTATCAGCCCGAAGACCATGCCTACGATTACCCTTGACGCTGCATCTGTATCACAGACAGGAGCGCCTGCGATGGTGTACTCAACGGCGAACCTGGGTGCACGAATGGCAAAACGTCATTTTTTCGGATGAATCCAGATTCTGTTTACAGCATCATGATGGTCGCATACGTGTTTGGCGACATTGCGGTGAACATTTGAAGTGTGTATTCGTCATCGCCATACTGGCGTATCACCCGGCGTGATGGTATGGGATGCCACTGGTTACACGTCTCGGTCACTTCTTGTTCGCATTGACGCCACTTTGAACAGTGGATGTTAAATTTCAGATGCGTTACAATCAGTGGCTCTACCATTCATTCTTTCCCTGCGAAACCCTACATTTCAGCAGGATAATGCACGACAGCATGTTGCAGGTCCCGTACGGGCCTTTCTGGATACAGAAAATGTTCCGTTGCTGACCTGGCCAGCACATTCTCCAGATCGCTCACCAACTGAAAACGTCTGGTCAATGGTGGCCGAACAACTGACTCGTCACAATACGCCAGTCGCTACTCTTGATGAACTGTGGTATCGTGTTGAAGCTGCATGGGCAGCTGTACCTGTACACGCCATCCAAGCTCTGTTTGACTCAATGACCAGGCGTATGAAGGCCGTTATTACGGCCAGAGGTGGTTGTTCTGGGTACTGATTTCTCAGGATCTATGCACCCAAATTGCGTGAAAATGTAATCACGTGTCAGTTCTAGTATAATATGTTTGTCCAAATACCCGTTTATCATCTGCATTTCTTCTTGGTGTATCAATTTTAATGGCCAGTAGTGTATATTCAGTAGGACTCAGTAACACAAACAAATACCAGAAATTAGTAGAACTGACGCTTTGTACCATCGACGCCTTTGTAAAGGATATAGAGACATATGGCGTGAGGACGGGAGAGAAATTAATTTGAATGCCATATTCTTCACAGAAGAGTTTTCATTTCCTGCCCAACAATGACCTAATACTATGGTTAAATGGAAATTTTATCTATCATATAATAAAAAAGGAAGTGACAATTTTCAAGAATACACAGAACTTACACAAGGAGAATATTACAAAATGTACCAGAAAAAAGAAAAAAAAAGATCTTTGGAAATATGATGAGAATTGTGTCCTAGAAAGAGGGAGTAGGATAATTAATTACAATCAAGCACTATACTACTTAGAAGCATTGTAAAGTAGGGAACTGCTGTTGAGGGCGAAGTGCAGTGGGTACGCAGTGGGCACTGAGGCCGTTGCGGTAGCCTAGAAGGCATGAAAAGAACCCTGAAACGACAGCACTGCTCACCAACAGGTAGGTTTGGTAGGCAGCACTTACTATAGGATTTGAAATGTTGAGTTCAATAGTGTATTTTATTCTTAAGAGGATTGTCTTAAGTTAACAGGGAAATGGTAAGCAGTTTTGTACAAATGGACATGGATTGTGGATAAAACGTAAGCATTGTACTTAAACTCAAACATTATATTTCTACATTTAAACTTATTCAAAGAAGTATAACAATTTGATTTATTGTATCTTATGAAGCACATAATATTATTGAGTTTTAGAAGCACTGCAATTTTTCATACAAATATGAAATTCATACAAGTTAAAAGAATATTCAAAAATCAAAAAGAAAATGATAAAGATTTGGTCAGAGTATGTGCCTAGTAAGCAGGAGACCCGGGTTCGAATGCCAGTCCGACACAAATTTTCAACTTTATTCATCGATTTCAATCAACGCCCACTCGGAGCCTATGTATATGATTTCTTTGTGTTCTGCTTTTCAGAATGGCTGTTGGATCAAAATGGTGTTTGTTCTTTCGCACATGTCCGAAAGAACAGACATCATATACGAAATTAAGGCGATACGGCCACAGATCTCTTCAGTGCAGATGCACACCAGTCTCGAACCGTTACGGGAATAGGCGAAATGCCGCGAGTAATGAGGATAATGAGCAAGTTTGCACTACATTAGTAGTGTGCGGATAAACTGAGAATTTGAGTCTGACGGGAGGCGTGCTAGGGTTGCCGTGCAGTGACAATGCTGACTCTTTCTGATTGGCTTATTGGCCAGAGCATTTGCCTAGTAAGCAGAAGTCCGAGTTCGAATCCCGGTCCGGCACAAATTCCCCATCAATTTCTAGCAATGTCCACTCCCAGTCAATGCCTGTAATTCCTTTCTGTTATAATAACAAATTAAACTCGCCAACTGTGAGCTTTACAGCGACTGTGCGAGTGCAGGACGTGGATGATGGTGACGTATGTACGTTTGGTTTGGTCCGGAAGACGTGTTCGGATAGCCGAAATGGTTAAGGCGACCGCTTGTGTAAAACGAGAAATTTGGGTTCGAGCCCCAGTCCGGTCCAAATTTTCATATGTCACCAATAAATTGCATAGCTGTGGTCTAATCATGCTCACAACTATGACTATATTTCTTTTACTTAGAGAGCAATTTTGTTTTCCTAACACTATCATCAGTGTCATCCATTCACTGGATGAGCCGGCCTGAGGATGTCTTGTTGCACCAGACGATCTTTCTCTCGTTTGAAATCATCTTGTAACGCTACAGATCCTGATGTAACTCTAAAGTAGCGACGTGCTGCAAAAGACTTTACCTGAATGTGAGTAATGTACTTATTTGCACACCTTCAACCCTGTGAAAATAAGTGTGAAAATGTGGTGTATACTCGATCAGGATCACTGAATGGTACAACTGCTGATACAATGTTGATATCATCTACTATTTTAAAATTAAAAGGTAAAGAAACGTCCACGCCAAAATCTTTTTGTGCCTCATGTGATGGTACAACTAGAAAAGTAATGGGACGAATATTTCTTTGTACAGTGTCACCATTCTGTGTTTACTGGGCAGATGAATGCGGTGCTTGCTATGGGATTGTAATCTTTGTGGTGTTACCTGAAGAGAAGAGGCTTGAATATCAGCATCCGTTTCCTGATATATAATCAAACTGGTGAACCGGTATCAACAAAAAATTTATTAGTTGGATGTTGAACTTTACGAGGAGAGAAAACTTCTGTAGTTGTTCCGTAAAAGTTTTGAACTGTTGCTGTAACGTGTTTACATTGGTGCAGTATTGCCGCTGGGAAATGGTGCAATTTTTGAAAAATTCCACATTTCCTTGTTTCCAGCACTGCGCACAATGTCTTCCCTGTGTGGACACTGAATACATGACAGTTAAGCAAAACAATCTGGGCATCCTGGTTACGGCATACTGTCATTATTAGAGCGAGGCTGGATGATGGAGAGCTGTTACAATATCAGAGAATAATTTCCATGGTATTAGAGGAAGCTGTTGAAAGTAAAATCCGTTGAGACGAACAGAAACTGGAATATATCCATCAAATAACTGGGGAAAAGAGCGAAGGCGCTACTCTGGCGAAAAGGTTGTCACAGGAGAGGAATTTATTGAGGGCCGCATAAAATCAGTCAGGGAAAAAAAAAGAAAGTGAACGAGGTCGCAATCCTAGGCCAATCATTAGTAAATGATGTAATAATTACGTACTATAAGATAAAGGAATTTTTATACAGCTTTCTTTAACAGCATGGAAATTATTCCCTGATAGTATAACAGATCTATCATCCTGTCCCTTCCTCTTGTCCATATATTTATTTCCTCCGATTATCCAGAGAACTTCTTCATTCCTTAGCTTATCAGTCCAATTAATTTCAAACATTCTTCTGTAGCACCACCTCTCAAATATTTCCATTCTCCTCTGTTTCGGTTTTCTTGCAGTCCATGTTTCAGTACCATACAGTGTTATGCTTCGAACAAACATTCTCTGAAATTTATTCCTCAAATTAAGGCCTATGTTTGATAGTAGCAGACTTCTCTTGGCCAGGAACGCCTTTTTTGCAAGTGCTAATTTGCTTTTAATGTCCCCCTTGCCGTCCGTCATGGGTAATTTTGCTTCCTAGGTAAATAATTTCCTTATCTTCGTCTATTTCTTGATCACCAATTCTCGTGTTAAGTCTCTCGATGTTCTCATTTCTGATACTTCTCATTACTTTTGTCTCATTCGACGTACTCTCAATCCATATTCTGTACTCATTAGACCGTTCGTTCAATTCGACTCGTCCTGAAACTCTTCACTTCCACTGAGGACAGCAGTCTCATCAGCAGATATTATCGATGATACCCTTTCATCTTGATTTTAATCCCATTGTTCAGCCTTTTTGTTATATCCGTCATGCCTCTTCTTCATAGAAGGTGAAAAGACGCTATGGTCGCAGGTTTTAATCCTGCCTCAGGCATGGATGTGTGTGATGTCCTTAGGTTAGTTAAGTTTAAGTAGTTCTAAGTTCTAGGGGACTGATGCCACAGCAGTTAAATCCCACAGTGCTCAGAGCCATTTGAACCATTTGACTGAAAAGAAACGCGAAGGGCTACATCCCTGTCTTAACCCTCTTTAATCCGCTCTCGTCGTTCTTTTCCTTCCAGTCTTGATGGTCCATCTTGGTTGTTGTGCATATTGTTTTTTACATTTCTTTCGCTATAGCTTGCTCGTATTTTTCTAAGAATTTAGAACATCTTGTATCATTTTACATTCGAACACTTTTTCTAGGTCGACCAATGCTATTAGCGTGGCTTTATTTTCATCAGTCTTCTTCCCATTATCAAACCCAACGTCAGAACCACCTCTCTGGTAACTTAACATTTCCTAAGGCCCAATTGATTGTGAGTTAGCAGATCCTCAATGTTCCTTTCGTCTGTGTATTATTATTGCCAGCAAGTTGGCTGTAGACATGAGCTGTCAAAGTGACTGCGCAGTAGTTCTCGCACTTATCAACCCTCATCTTTGGAATTGTGTGGATGATACTGTCCTGAAAGTCTGATGGAATGTCACCAGTCTCATATGTTCTACACACCAAGTTGAATAGTCATTTGGTTGCCACTCCCCCCCCCCCCAACCCCTCCCCCCTCCACCATTTATTTTAACAATGTCATCGATCCCTGTTACCTTAATTGATCTCAAGTCCTCCAGAGCTATTTTGAATTCTGACTCTAAGACTGCGTCCCCTATGTCATCCCCATTCGCTAAAGTTCCTTCTTTGAATCCGTAATCAGGCAAGTCCTCACCCTCTTAGAGGCTTTTCCATCTATCTGCTCTTTCTCTAGCATTCAACAGCATGTAACATTCTGCATGGTGTCTGTTTGTTCTATATCGTGTCTCCCTACCACTTTCGCGCTACGACGCTCTGAGCGTGTTTTTTAGGGAATTGACTAGTTTGAACCTGGGACCTGTTGCTGGTAGGGAGACGCCAGACCACACATGGCATGTAGAGTTCAGGAGAGTTCAGTGAGACTAGCGATGATATAACCAAATACTTAATGATTTCAGCATCAGCTCCACTGCACTCCCTGTAAAAGAATCTTAATACTAACTAAATTTAGTGGAAGGGGTTGAATGCTTTCCTATTTTTAGTTAGCTGGTAAAATAACGTCGAAAAAGCAGTTAAGTTTACCATTGGAAATTTTATTCTACTCACAAAACATTGTTTATAAATTGCACTATTGATAAAAGGAAATGTTTTAAAATAGGATGATAAAAACCAACTGCGTTCAACAAAAATGTGAACGAATATTCCCTGAATGGGTTTCCAAGTTCTACAATGGATCGAAGGATGACCTATGCCATATCACATCTATAATCTAGGTTTAAATTAAGTTTCACAAAAGAGAAAACTATCAAAATGGTCTACAGTGACCCTCAATTATCTTTAATTACTTATCTGACTTGTCGTAAATTACAGTGGCTGATGTGGCTTCTCAATAACTATATAACAGAAAAATTATCGCGTTTCATATTTTTACTTCAAGTGGCAAATGTGAACACCATGAGCTTTAATTGACGATCGACACTAGTATTACGCAAAAAGGGGGTGTAACGGATGAGACTTCTGCAGTTCTGAGTGAAGCTTTATGCGCTGTTATGCGGCATCGCGTGCGTTCATTACCTTGTCGGTGTTCGTTAGTGGGCGGCGGGCAGCACAGCTCCGTTCACCTCGCCGTCTCGGAAACAACTCTCTCCTAACTTCTCCTTACTACAATTTACTGAAGTTGGTTTAAAAGAAAACTATCTGGCTGTGTTTTCATCTGACCGATCAGGGTCTTAATGTTAACCTTAAGTTCCGCCTACAAAAATTCTGTCTATCCAATGAGAAACGTTATACTTTTCGTGATGGGGCAATGTTTTTAAAGTTTGCAACGCAACAGAGACGCGAAAAAGTCTCACGCTGAAACTTGCAGCTGGGGTAGCCCTTTTTGTGTTATCGTAAGATCTATACTGTTCTTCTGGAGGGCTCTAGCTTTTAACATGGGCTGGGGGGTGGTCCTAGCGGTTAGCTGGCGACGTGGGTGTCCGTCCCTTATCGTAGGGCCTTGTAGCTTAACACGGTTCTGCTCTCGGCTTCTGTTCTCGTTTCTCCCCTCGGAATTGCGTCTGTCTCACGGTGGGAAGGTATGACATGCATTTAGGCATTCTTGTGTTAGTCTGTGGTATTCCATTTGCTCACTCGTTACCCGTATTACTTTGGTTAATTTAATGTCACGATTTATTCGGAGCTATGTGACATACTACTGGATTTGCTTATCATGTCAGTGTTTTCATGGAAGGTGTTGGATTTGCCAGACCCCTTACAAGCAGAACTACCATTGCACTCTTAATGTTACCATCTTGGCTTTTAATTTCACCGAAGGTTGTTTTCACTTTTCTATATGCTGAATCAGTTCTCCCAACATTCATTCTTTTGCTTTCTTCACATCTTTCCTGGAGCTTTCGCCTTACCTGCCCTACATTTGCTATTTATTTCATTCCTAATGGATTTATATTGCAGTATTCCTGTCTTTCCCTGAACACTTTTGTACTTCCTTCTTTCGTCGATCAACTGCGAAGTATTTCATCTATTACCAAAAGGTTTTTTTCCTCCTACCATACTTGAACCTATACAGGGTGACTCACTTTTGAATAACTCCAAAAGTATGATAGGAGCTGAAAAGATTGTCGGACAAACGTTGCATGGACCATAGTACAGCATTGGTGTTTCGTTGCTAGGTGGTGTCGCCTCAGAGATATGAAGGGCACTTTTTTTATTGAGATGCTATAGTTTGGTGCTTATTTTTTTGCAGAGGCTATCGAGAGGAAACCAATGATGCGTAACAGTAAGGTCTTTAAAGGTCAACGAAAATCACAAAGATGGCATAAACATCCATTTACAGAAGGTGTTTGAAGTGATGACCATTGGTATCAATGCAGTGCTGCAATCTTCTTATCACAGAATGAGTGGTATTCATTATCACATCAGCACTTATCGAAGCACATGCTGTGACAATTCTCTCTCGCATGACTTCAGGTGTAGCTGGAACGTCTTTATAAACAATGTCTTTTGCGAATCCCCACAAGAAAAAATCCAGAGGCGTTAAGTCTGGCAATCGAGCCGTCCACGACACATCTCCTCTGTGTCCAATCCAACTATTTGGGAATTGTCTCTGCAACTCAATTCTAGCCATCAGCGAAAAATATGTTGGACGCCCATCGTGTTGATACCACATTGTATTCCTTGTTCCTAAAGGTATTTCTTCCAATAACAGAGCTAATGTTTCCTGCAGGAATGTGGTGTACGTCCTACCATTAAGATTTCCTTTCATGAAATAGGGGCCTATAACGCCTATAACTCTGTGCTCAAGAATCCCACACCATACATTCGCCGACCACGGTTTTTGGTGTACAACTTGCCGAAGTCAACATGGATTTTCAGTTGGGCAATAATGCATGTTACGCAAATTAACGTTTCCATGGTTCGTGGATATATCCTCGTCAGTAAATAAAATCACATTAATAAATGTGTCATCCCTATAAATCTGAAGTTGAGCCCATCGCCAGAATGCAACGCATACAATCCGTACCGGTTAATTCTTGGTGGAGACTGATATGGTAAGGATGATATTTATGTCGATGCAGAACACGAAACTACTCTGGCTCATGCCAGATTCCCTTGTGATCTGACACGAACTAACACAAGGATCTCGAACAACAATGGCAGGAGTCCCAATTTCCGTTTCCTCGTTAGTAACTTTACTTTGCCGGATATGTTTCCGATGCGTTAAAGAGCCGGTTGTTCTCATATTGTCATACACAAATTTAAATGTACGACGTGTAGGGTGAGTACGTTTAGGATATCTTTCAGCGTATATGTCTGTATCGCTCACTGAATTTCGTTGGCATTCTCCGTAAATGAGAAGCATATCGAATTGTTCTTCGAAGGAAAATGTCATTCACATTCGCTTGATTCGACGGTACTACTATTACCGTTCCTATTAGTGTTGTACCGTGAACCCGTCGAATGGTGTTTACATACCAATGGCACATTAGATGGATACGCCGTATTCGGCGAATATTTACTATTTGCACGATATACGAGAGAGAATTGTCAGAACATGTGCTTCGATAAGTGCCGAATTGATAAGAAACACTATTTACTCCATGATAAGAAAATTGCAGTACTGCCTTGATACCAATGGTCATCACTTTGAACACGTACTATAAATGGAATTTCATGACACGTTTTGGATCTTCTTTGACCTTCAAAGACCTTGCTGTTACACATCATTGGATTCATCTCAATAGCCGCTATCAGAAAATAAGTAGCAAACCATAGCATCCCATTTAAAAAACAAACGCGACCACACCTAGCAACAAGAAACCAACGTCACATTATTACCCCCGTTGTCCCTTGCAACATTTGTCCCACAAACTTTTCAAGTACTATCATACTTTTGGAGTTATTCTACGTGGCAAACGTTAGTGACTCACCCTGTATTTGTCTGTCCACCATCTGCGATTGCTCTTCTTGTAGATGTCTAATCCTCATCAACTGAGCTCTGGTTTACCTTATCGTAGTATCCATATACTTAGCAAGCTTCAAATGCATCTCATAATTCTTCACAGCTTCGGTATCCCACTCCTCCCACACTGATTATTTAGCACTGTTCTCTTGAACTGGAACCTAATCTTCATCGTTACTAAATTGTAATCTGATTTTATATATGCTCCTGGATACGCCTTATAATCCAATACCTGATTTTGAAGTCCCTGATGTCATCCACTGAAATATTCCCGTGTCTCCGGGTCTTCTCCAAGTATGCCTCCTCCTCTTGTGATTGTTGTTGTAGAGAGTATTCGCTATTACCATCTGACCTGAAATTCGCTGCAGAACTTAATTAGTATTTTCCGTTTCTCATTACTATTCTCAAATCAATATTCTCCCGTAAGCCTTCCTCTGTTTCTTCCCCTACAACTGCGTTCCATTTTTCTAAGACTATTAGCTTTTCACTTCTTTTACACAGAAAAATTCCGTTAAATATCCTAACATACTTTCTCTATCTCTTCATCTTGTGCTTGCGACGCTGACATGCATAGTAGAACTGTTGGTGTCGGCATTTGCTCGCTGTCGAATCTGATGGGAACAATCCTTTCACTGAACTGTTCTCAGCAGCTCACCTTCCTATTCATAATGAATCCTGCTACCTTTATAACACTTTCTGCTGTTGTTCATATTACCTTATATTCGTCTAACGGAAATCCTTATCTTCTTTCTACACTCCTGGAAATTGAAATAAGAACACCGTGAATTCATTGTCCCAGGAAGGGGAAACTTTATTGACACATTCCTGGGGTCAGATACATCACATGATCACACTGACAGAACCACAGGCACATAGACACAGGCAACAGAGCATGCACAATGTCGGCACTAGTACAGTGTATATCCACCTTTCGCAGCAATGCAGGCTGCTATTCTCCCATGGAGACGATCGTAGAGATGCTGGATGTAGTCCTGTGGAACGGCTTGCCATGCCATTTCCACCTGGCGCCTCAGTTGGACCAGCGTTCGTGCTGGACGTGCAGACCGCGTGAGACGACGCTTCATCCAGTCCCAAACATGCTCAATGGGCGACAGATCCGGAGATCTTGCTGGCCAGGGTAGTTGACTTACACCTTCTAGAGCACGTTGGGTGGCACGGGATACATGCGGACGTGCATTGTCCTGTTGGAACAGCAAGTTCCCTTGCCGGTCTAGGAATGGTAGAACGATGGGTTCGATGACGGTTTGGATGTACCGTGCACTATCCGGTGTCCCCTCGACGATCACCAGTGGTGTACGGCCAGTGTAGGAGATCGCTCCCCACACCATGATGCCGGGTGTTGGCCCTGTGTGCCTCGGTCGTATGCAGTCCTGATTGTGGCGCTCACCTGCACGGCGCCAAACACGCATACGACCATCATTGACACCAAGGCAGAAGCGACTCTCATCGCTGAAGACGACACGTCTCCATTCGTCCCTCCATTCACGCCTGTCGCGACACCACTGGAGGCGGGCTGCACGATGCTGGGGCGTGAGCGGAAGACCGCCTAACGGTGTGCGGGACCGTAGCCCAGCTTCATGGAGACGGTTGCGAATGGTCCTCGCCGATACCCCAGGAGCAACAGCGTCCCTAATTTGCTGGGAAGTGGCGGTGCGGTCCCCTACGGCAATGCGTAGGATCCTACGGTCTTGGCGTGCATCCGTGCGTCGCTGCGGTCCGGTCCCAGGTGACGGGCACGTGCACCTTCCGCCGACCACTGGCGACAACATCGATGTACTGTGGAGACCTCACGCCCCACGTGTTGAGCAATTCGGCGGTACGTCCACCCGGCCTCCCGCATGCCCACTATACGCCCTCGCTCAAAGTCCGTCAACTGCACATACGGTTCACGTCCACACTGTCGCGGCATGCTACCAGTGTTAAAGACTGCGATGGAGCTCCGTATGCCACGGCAAACTGGCTGACACTGACGGCGGCGGTGCACAAATGCTGCGTAGCTAGCGCCATTCGACGGCCAACACCGCGGTTCCTGGTGTGTCCGCTGTGCCGTGCGTGTTATCATTGCTTGTACAGCCCTCTCGCAGTGTCCGGAGCAAGTATGGTGGGTCTGACACACCGGTGTCAATGTGTTCTTTTTTCCATTTCCAGGAGTGTATTTTATTTCACTGACGGCCACTACATCCAAATTGAGCCTTTACACATCCCTTTTAAGACTCTGTAGATTACCTGCTACTTGACATTCTACACTCACGTTAAACAAAGTGTTCCGCACTGGGTTTTAAATACTTTTATTGAAATGTCACTACAGTTTTCCCATCAGTGTTGATGCATCTTCTGGTGGTGTGTACAAGAATGTAAAACCGACAGCACGCCTTATGCGGGTGTCAATGTTTAAACTGACTCGGACAGCGCGGCTCCTGTAAGTGACAGGAAGTCGGATAAAACTGATTCTCGTATAATCTCCACATTAACATGTCTTAAGCTCGACAGATAAGTGTAATAGAGCCGTGAATGTCTTACCATGCCGGAGACGGCATAGAAGTATGCACAGCGCAAGAGTAAACTGTAGTGATGGGTAGGTATTACAAGCCAAGTGTGCGAGGTGGCGCTTTCAGCATGCTATCGGGCTTAACTACACGATAAACTATGGGACTTGGCTCTAAACTACCACTTTGCCGCGCCGTAACTTTTAGAAAATGTATTGAGCGTCCATTGCTACATTGTGCTTTATAGTAGTACAAGTCTGTTTTAAAGACCATTGTAATTCAGCAGTCTTTAAATTTCTTGTACAGATAACCTGAAGAGGCATCTCTGCTAGTACGACACCAGTAGTAATAAAAGTATTTTAACAGACGTTTTGGAAGATTGTATTCACCACATGTAATTCTGGCTGCTGTTTCCCGACCTCTAAATTAAAGTGTTGAAAAAAGTCAAAGATGCTACGCCATATTTTTGGCCGTAGACCACGAGTTAATACATTATAATGTACTAAATGTTTCAAATGGCTCTGAGCATTATGGAACTTAACATCTGAGGTCATCAATCCCCTAGAACATAGAGGCACTTAAACCTAACTAACCTAAGGACATCACATACATCCATGCCTGAGGCAGGATTCGAACCTGCGACCGTAGCAGTAGCGCGGTTCCGGACTGAAGCCTAGTACCTCTGCGGCCATTCCTCTAGCGTCGGAGAGATATCGTACTTCGTCCGCCTCGAGGCCCTCCCTGAGGAAAACGGCGACTACATCGTTAGTTGGCGAGGCGTGGGACACATGAGCCGTATAATCATACATATCCGGGAAATCAGCTACGAAGACTTCTTGGAGAAAGACAACGGCAACATCTGCTGCATTGAGCATGTCTTGGAGCAGCGACAACTTCGTACGTGCCTGAATGGTGTTAATATTGATGGTCGCTAAGCGATTGTGCTGCAGATCTTCTCCTGCAATGGGGCCTGCCGTCAGCGTCGGCGTAAATGTTGGGGCCTGTGATCTGCAAGTCGCGTCCGCGTCGTCATCTGTTGCTACTCTGGAGGGGCCGTCCCTTCATCCACCACAGTGGACATAGAATCGTCTTCAATGTCGTCCGCCCAAGGTCAGTAAGTTAACAGTGGCTGAGGTAAAACGCTTGTGAGCTGAGTGACCAACGGTGAATACACAGTTGTTTCTGGTTGTGTACCAGTGGCGGGCGCTGTACTTGTGAGCTGTTTGCCCGAGAGAGCGGAAAGGGGTGTGTCGAAATCAGAGAAAGTGAAAGGTGAAGACGACCCTGTGTCATACATGTTTCGTGTCTTGTAGGCCGTCCAGTCGTCAACTGGGAAGTCCGCTGGAGGCAATCGTTTAGGGGTGTGCGACGTCGCTTTTTATGTATTTTCAGTGATATTTGTTCGCGGAGTGGGTTTCTGTGTCCGAAAGAGTGTGTGGTTCCCGCATCGCATCCACCTTAGGGAGAAAAGCAGAGGTCGGTACAACCCTAGCGTCGAGTTCCATTCTTTCGTGCGAATCTTCTTTTGGAGTCGATAGGCGGCTTTCTGCAATCTCTGTGGACTTCATAACTGTTGGTCAATCCACGATTGGCGACGGGTGTGCATTCTAACGCTTCCTGTCTCCCAAGAGGTCTTTCGTCTGTCCTGGCGGTCGATCGAGTTACCCCTATGTAACTGAGTAGGAGGGTCGTGAAAGTAGGAGGTGGTGCCTGGTCAAGTAATGGAATTTCTGTAACCTGACGTCGAATACACGCCGAGCGTACATGACCCTCCCGGCCGCAACCAAGACAAGTACGAGGCTGCCCATCGTATGGTTTTTCGACATCCACTTATGACTAATTAGGGTGGCACGTGTTTCTTTAATTCAATTTTGACTTGTCGGGCGCCGTTGAGGGCCTGGTATGTCTCGAAGGTGTTCCATTTTTCGGCCACGTGTTTAATTAGTGTCCCATACGGGCTGAAAGATGCGGCAACTACGTCCGGCGGCACTTAGAACGGGAGACTCTTAGCGTGCGTAATCCTATTCCTGCATGGTCAACGGTAACCGCCCCGATGAGACCATCGGAGTGTTTGAACTTGAGAGTGTACTCACATCTGCTCACAACAGCGTGACATAACTCATCGACCATCTTGATGGATAGGTATATACCGATGATGTGCTTTGGTGGTATTTGAACTTCGTCACGGATGAATCGTTCGATTTCAAAGGCTCGTGCCCTTGCGCGGTAGGGCTGGAAGCTGACCTTGATGGTAGCTTTTCTGTACGAATGAGCCATAGCGGCTCAATGTCAACGACGCGGTACCAGCTGCGGCGAGGAAGTAAACAATGCACGCGCGGCCGCTCACCTCCCGAAAGCAAACTTTGAGGGGTAATGTGCTTGCCTTCCATGCAGCGGGCCGGGTTCGATTCACGACCGGTTTGGACATTTTCTCCACTCGTGGACTGGGTGTTGTGTTGTCCTCCTAATAATTTCATGCTTATAATCGGCACGCAAGTCGCCCAATGTGCGTCGATTGAAAAAAGACTTCCACTTGGCGGCCGAACCGGAATGGGCCTCCCGGCCAACAGTACCGTACGATCATTCTTTTTTTTTTTGTTAAAAGATTATTTGTGAGAAAAAATGAATATATTGTAATGGTAATTGAAACTTTACTCTGGGTTTTGGTGCTCGGCATGTGATGATGATTATTTCATTTGTGGGGCTCTCAACTGCGCGGTAATCAGCGCCCGTAGAAAGTTCCAATTTTTCCACAATCCATGTTTTTTTCCACAATCCAGTCTAGTCACTGTCACACATGATGATGATGAAGTGATGAGGACAACAAAAACACCTAGTCGTCGGGAAGAGAAAAAATCCCCAACCCGGACGGGAATCGAACCCGAGACCCCATGATAACGAGGCAGTAACGCTAGCCACTAGACCACGATCTACGGTCTCGGCTTGTGATGAACTGTTATACATAATTGTGTGTATGGACGAACTAAATTTATAATGTTAAAACATCAAGGATTTTTATGTGCCAGTGGGACTAAAGTTTACTGTGAAACAGAGAATTTATGGTCTTTAGGTTAAAGACAGTATTGTTCTATCTTCCGAAATAATAATATGTATAGTGATATATTAGTCTTTGATTAATAAAACCGTGCAAGCAAACATTTTCTTAATTTTTTATTTATTGATGTGTCCCCTTTTACCAGTCCACGTGAAGTTCGATAAAGTTTCGAAGTATTAATTACAAAAATTATACAATTTCTTGCTAGCAATTTGATACAGTACATGTTTCGCTATGGGGAATATTTCAAGAATTTTGCCGCATTGTTCCTTAGTGATTCAATGAAGACAGAAAATCTGCAATGACTATAACAACCACATTGTAAATATCTATTAAATAAAGAGTATACTTTACTACTTATAATAATTTCGTGTGGCTCAGTGGCCGGTGCAGGTCCTTGATCGGTCACTACTTCAGTAATCTGTCTGCGTAGGAGAGGGGACCTTCTCATATCCCTCAGAGGTCAACTGCAGATTAAGGGAAAACTGAAAGACTGCATGGTTCGGCCGGGATTCGATCCTGCGATCTCTTACTTTCCCTGCAAGCGCTTTACCACTAGACCACACGAAACTATTGGTGCTTGTTAGAAGAACTATGCGTTGATCTTGATCACTACTGCATACACGTCACACTCGCTAATAGCAACCGTGTTGATGCGGTTTGTACGTCTGGCGACAAGTATCACTTAGTTCGATACACACTGGTTTCCTTGGCGCACTGTTTCCTGAATCCATTTACTTAAATACCGGGCTTGTCCCGACATTCCACCTCCGAAACACATTACCAAAACATTTCGCAAGACTTTCTAATACAAGCAGACGAGATTAGCCTAGACGCAGACAAACTGGGTACACAAGTTCCGTACCGTGAGGAATGGTGGCGTCAGGAGGGGAATTCCATTACGAACTACCACTGACATTGCCACGACCTGTGTAACTTAGCTGAACCCGTTGGAGAAATGGAAAAGCCAAAAGGAAAAGAAGATGAGGAATGATATGGGCAGACTCACCCGGTAGCAACAAGGACCGTTCTATCGTACCAAATTATTCCGATTCTTTACACCTTACAGTAAAGTAAAGGTCTGCTTAAAAGCGTGTCACGTAGAGTGAGCCGACGCATAACTGGCGATTCCTATAGAGCGTCAGCCGCAAAGAAAATGGCACTGAGCACTATGGGACTTAACTTCTGAGGTCATCAGTCCCCTAGAACTTAGAACTATTGAAACCTAACTAACCTAAGGACAACACACACAACCATGCCCGAGGCAGGATTCGAACCTGCGACCGTAGCGGTCGCGCGGTTCCAGACTGTAGCGCCTAGCCGCAAAGAGATAGTTGACCTTCTGTGTCTGCACCAACGGGTGAGTGAGCGCGATGTTATAAGAAGTTGAAGGTGAAAAAATTTAAGTGAAGAAGATTTTGATATTCAGCCGATTTTTCGAACAAGAACTTACCGATCGGCACTTGTTAAACAATGACCTGAAATTTCGGGAGTATTTCTGGTTGAACATAGCGCTGTTCAGTTATGTCCTCGATCTCTTCGAAGAAGATATCAAGAAAGACACGGAAAACACGTGCGAATTTTTCCCCTGCGCAGTCGAGATCATTGTATTGTAATTACAAACGCTCTTTTCTTCTCTGCCGTCCTTCTTGCTGTGGTTGACGAGAACTACAAATTCATTTCCATTGATGTCGCGTCGTACGGCAAGGAGGGTGACAGTGGAATTTTGCTAAAAGTAATATTGGGAAATTATTTGCAAGTGGTAAGATGTTTCGTGAACTGACCCATTCGGACACAGCAGTGCCACATGTCTTTTTGTAGACGATGATGCATTTCGATTACATCCAACCACGATGAAATTGTGGAAATTTGTGGTAAGGACTATGGGACCAAACTGCTCCGGTCACCGGCCCCTAGGTTTTACAAACTACTTAATCTAACTTTAACTTACGCTAAGGACAACACAAACACCCTTGCACGAGGGAGGACTCGAACCTCCGTTGGGAGGTAGTCGCGCGAACCGTGAAAAGACGCCTCAGACTGCATGGCCCAAGCACGATGAAACATTTCTCTCATCGACCTGCTAGTATTGTCAAAAAAACCACAATTTTTCAAGATCTCATAGAGCTTTTGAAAATGCCATCGCCTTGTTAAAACAATCACTCCTCATATTTTATTCGCTGAACAGTCTAAAACCAGAAATGACAGATAAATTTGTCACTCTTACTTGCTGATTACGCCCTAAACTTAAGGAAGCATTCTTAGAGAAAAATAACGAATCTCATTACGCAGAGGAATCTAGTTAACAGGCACTGAAGGCTTTGAATATCCTAACGTTACAAATTTTTTTAATGAACTAAACTTGTATAATATACGTCAGGTTCTGATATTCAGTTACGTACTGTTCATTGTTATTATAGTAAATGAATACTAAGTAGAACAATGCTACAACTCAACTTACGTTTGTTTTTGTGATACGCGTTATTTTCCTGAAAATAAATAACGTGAATAAAGTGAAAATATATGGTACTTTTTGTACTAATCTCTCCACGAATTCCGCTATTCCTCTCAAGCATTGTCCTTGCCAGTTTGGTCCTGGTGCGGTGGAAAGGATATATAATCGATGAAAGAAAATTTTGAAACCATTTCTCATCTTTTTTTTTTTTTTTTTTGGTCATCAGTCTACTGACTGGTTTGATGAGGCCCGCCACGAATTCCTTTCCTGTGCTAACCTCTTCATCTCAGAGTAGCACTTGCAACCTACGTCCTCAATTATTTGCTTGACGTATTCCAATCTCTGTCTTCCTCTACAGTTTTTGCCCTCTACAGCTCCCTCTAGTACCATGGAAGTCATTCCCTCATGTCTTAGCAGATGTCCTATCATCCTGTCCCTTCTGCTTATCAGTGTTTTCCACACATTCCTTTCCTCTCCGATTCTGCGTAGAACCTCCTCATTCCTTACCTTATCAGTCCACCTAATTTTCAACATTCGTCTATAGCACCACATCTCAAATGCTTCGATTCTCTTCTGTTCCGGTTTTCCCACAGTCCATGTTCCACTACCATACAATGCTGTCCTCCAGACGTACATCCTCAGAAATTTCTTCCTCAAATTAAGGCCGGTATTTGATATTAGTAGACTTCTCTTGGCCAGAAATGCCTTTTTTGCCATAGCGAGTCTGCTTTTGATGTCCTCCTTGCTCCGTCCGTCATTGGTTATTTTACTGTCTAGATAGCAGAATTCCTTAACTTCATTGACTTAGTGACCATCAATCCTGATGTTAAGTTTCTCGCTGTTCTCATTTCTACTACTCCTCATTACCTTCGTCTTTCTCCGATTTACTGTCAAACCATACTGTGTACTCATTAGACTGTTCATTCCGTTCAGCAGATCATTTAATTCTTCTTCACTGTCACTCAGGATAGCAATGTCATCAGCAAATCGTATCATTAATATCCTTTCACCTTGTATTTTAATTCCACTCCTGAACCTTTCTTTTATTTCCATCATTACTTCCTCGATGTACAAATTGAAGAGTAGGGGCGAAAGGCTACAGCCTTGTCTTACACCCTTCATAATACGAGCACTTCGTTCTTGATCGTCCACTCTTATTATTCCGTCTTGGTTGTACATGTTGTATATGACCCGTCACTCCCTATAGCTTACCCCTACTTTTTTCAGAATCTCGAACAGCTTGCACCATTTTATATTGTCGAACGCTTTTTCCAGGTCGACAAATCCTATGAAAGTGTCTTGATTTTTCTTTAGACTTGCTTCCATTATTAGCCGTAACGTCAGAATTGCCCCTCTCGTCCCTTTACTTTTCCTAAAGCCAAACTGATCGTCACCTAGCGCATTCTCAATTTTCTTTTCCATTCTTCTGTATATTATTCTTGTAAGCAGCTTCGATGCATGAGCTGTTAAGCTGATTGTGCGATAATTCTCGCACTTGGCAGCTCTTGCCGTCTTGGGAATTGTGTGGATGATGCTTTTCCGAAAGTCAGGTGGTATATCGCCAGACTCGTATATTCTACACAACAACGTGAATAGTCGTTTTGTTGCCACTTCCCCCAATGATTTTAGAAATTCTGATGGAATGCTATCTATCCCTTCTGCCTTATTAGACCGTAAGTCGTCCAAAGCTCTTTTAAACTGCGATTCTAATACTGGATCCCCTATCTCTTCTAAATCGACTCCTGTTTCTTCTTCTATCACATCAGACAAATCTTCACCCTCATAGAGGCTTTCAATGTATTCTTCCCACCTATCTGGCTCTCTCCTCTGCATTTAACAGTGGAATTCCCGTTGCACTCTTAATGTTACAACCGTTGCTTTTAATGTCACCAAAGGTTGTTTTGACTTTCCTGTATGCTGAGTCTGTCCTTCCGACAATCATATCTTTTTCGATGTCTTCACATTTTTCCTGCAGCCATTTCGTCTTAGCTTCCCTGCACTTCCTATTTATTTCATTCCTCAGCGACTTGTATTTCTGTATTCCTGATTTTCCCGGAACATGTTTGTACTTCCTCCTTTCATCAATCAACTGAAGTATTTCTTCTGTTACCCATGGTTTCTTCGCAGCTACCTTCTTTGTACCATGTTCTCATCTTCACCACCGTAAATACTACTTTTGCTTCGGACACGCTGACTTGCCTTCCTTTGCGGCTGCGTCTACACCGCTATCCATTCGGCTCGGTCGCAGCCGCTCGCTGCCCTAGCATCAGCCGCGGGTAGAAGACGCATCGTGGGACATAGTCGCGTATAGTACCGTTTGTACTATAGTACGGCAGACATATAACAACAGACGCGTGCGTCACACGCTGCATAACGAGGTTTATGAGAAAGACAGGCCACTGCGCGTACGTCACGAAGGTAGGTCTGAGCTCACTCGCCCGCTTAACTCAGCGGACAAACTACGTTTCTACACCTGCTAACTGCCGGCTGGAGTGGTCGTGCGATTCTAGGCGCTACAGTCTGGAACCACGTGACCGCTACGGTCGCAGGTTCGAATCCTTCCTCGGGCATGAATGTGTGTGATGTCCTTAGGTTAGTTAGGTTTAAGTAGTTCTAAGTTCTAGGGGTCTGATGACCACAACAGTTAAGTCCCATAGTGCTCAGAACCATTTGAACCATTTTGAACCTGCTAACTCGTAACTAGGTGTGTACATACAAACTAGAATTGCGTATTCTACTGGAATCCGCTATTATGAAGTCCTATTGTTATTAGTCCTGTAATGATCGGAATGCCATAGGCCGACTAATAATTCGTTGCTGCTGTACTGGGGTACAATAAAATTAAAATCAAGCTGAAATGATTATCAGTTTATAAGGCAGAAGTTCTTGTGAACTATTAAGCAGAAGGGACTAAATGCTAAAAACAAGCCCTTTTAATATTTATATCGGGCATTGATTGTGAATTGAAATTTTTGTAGTATTGTTAAGTAGTAAGACTTCATAATGGCAGATTACAGCACAAGATGCACTTTTCATTAGTGCGTAAACACCAGCTGTGGCTGTAAAAAGCTTTATTCAGCATGGTGGCATTGCTGTCAGAGTTCCTCCGAGCCATAATCCGCACGTAGCGGTCTTCACTGCAGTAGTACTTCAAATGGGTTAAGACAGGGATGTAGCCCTTCGCGTTTCTTTTCAGTCAAATGGTTCAAATGGCTCTGAACACTATGGTACTTAACTGCTGAGGTCATCAGTCCCCTAGAACTACTTAAACCTAACCAACCTAAGGACATCACACACATCCATGCCCGAGGCAGGATTCGAACCTGCGACCGTAGCGGTCGCGTGGTTCCAGACTGTAGCGACTAGAACCGCTCGGCCACCCCGGCCGGCGCAATAGTAGTAGTAGCCCTTGGGCGTCCTGAGCGAGGCATGTCACCGACAGTTCCTGTCTCTCTGTACCTCCACCATGTACGAACAACATCGCTTTGGTTCACTCCGAGCCGACTGGACACTTCCCTTGTTGAGAGCCCTTCCTGGCACAAAGTAACAATGCGGACGCGATCGAACCGTGGTATTCACCGTCTAGGCATGGTTGAACTACAGACTACATGAGCCGTGTACGTCCTTCCTGGTGGAATGACTGGAACTGATCAGCTGTCGGACGCCCTTCGTCTAATAGGCGCTGCTCATGCATGGTTGTTTACATCTTTCGGTAGGTTTAGTGACATCTCTGAACAGTCAAAGGGACTGTGTCTGATACAATATCCACACTCTACGTTTATCTTCAGGAGTTCTGGGAACCGGGGTGATGCAAACGTTTTTTGATGTGTGAATAATAGTTTTTCTCACTATAAAACAGAACTAGAGATTTTAATGTATTTACTTGCAATCTCATATGGAGGATAAAGGGATACGGTTAATATAAATCTTCTTTAAAGACCCTTCTTTGCTTTCGTTACAATAATCCGCTGTAATAATGCGTAGCAATCACTTTCAGAATTGTTATTTAATTATGATTTGTTGTGCGAGTGTTGTGGAGGGAATGTTAGAGTGTATGGAGGGCATACGTGAAGTGTGCATGTTTTGTTTCATTAAAAACCTATGTGAAATGTATTTGTGGGAATTGTGCAGTCGTGAATCGTGACGTGTGTGACATATGCACAGTATGCAAGCTTTTCAATAAAAGCAGCCAAGAGGAAAGCTAAGTGTTAATCAGTCAGTAATTTCTAGTGATAATTTGTACTCTGTTTTGCGTAGATTAAATTTGGCTCCGTAAATTCAGAATTGCTTTTATAAATTTCTGCCTGTAATTCTATCGGAAGAGTTAGCGGTTTTTGCAACTGTTTGCGTGCTAGCTGTTCTGATTGGTTTCCTAAATCATCAGCCAATGGGAGTTAAGTATTGGGGAGACTTTGTGTTACATTTCTGTGTCATTAGGAGTCTCTCGGAAACCCTCTTACTGAAAGGAGTCTCTCGGAAACCCTCTTACTGAACAGATTAATGTGGAATAGCGCTACACACAGTTTTGCTAATTTGGAGGACAGCTTACATTCTATTGATTCTATGGTAGATTGTTTCGTGAGCGTCTCGATATATTATGGCGAGCAATTCTGACTAAGAAGACCAATGAATGACCTAATGTAGTAACTCACGAACAGCTGGAGGTCAGTGACCGTACAGGACGTGAAAATCACCGAGTCGTACTGGTGAAATCCGGGACTGCTTTAAAGTGAAACTTTGTAGAAGAAACGGTAACTGCCTCGTACCAATAAACTTGATAGCCCCTTACAACTTGTTTTGGCGGCAATAAAGCCTAATTTGTTGTACTTTGGACATTCCACGCAAGTTATTTTGAATCCCGAACGCCCGAAATTTTTACGAACTTACTGGCACGGATTATTAGAAAGATGTACCTTAATAGCTGCCAAACATAAATAACCTTTATGGGAACGAAAGATACATAAGATACAACTTAACGTGAACTTAAAACGTCGTAAATCTGCAAAACCATAATAAACGTATTATTTTAAATATATTTGCATCATTTAGCATTTAATCAAAACATAGACAGTTACAAGGCAGTTGATTAGTGACATAACATGGACATCACATCATTCTAGACGTGAGTACAGTACAGTCACTTTAATATAAATGACATTCATATTTATAGACGTTAACGCCAAAATTGTATTCGCATGTACTTAAAAAGTGGCGATAGTTGCCGAAAGAGTGTGTAGTTAATAAAGTTTAATTATTACACTGAGGCGCCTGGTATAGGCATGCGTATTCAAATATGGAAGTACTGTATGTGTACAGGCAGAATACGGCACTGCGGTCGGTAAGGGTTATACACTCCTGGAAATTGAAATAAGAACACTGTGAATTCATTGTCCCAGGAAGGGGAAACTTTATTGACACATTCCTGGGGTCAGATACATCACATGATCACACTGACAGAACCACAGGCACATAGACACAGGCAACAGAGCATGCACAATGTCGGCACTAGTACAGTGTATATCCACCTTTCGCAGCAATGCAGGCTGCTATTCACCCATGGAGACGATCGTAGAGACGCTGGATGTAGTCCTGTGGAACGGCTTGCCATGCCATTTCCACCTGGCGCCTCAGTTGGACCAGCGTTCGTGCTGGACGTGCAGACCGCGTGAGACGACGCTTCATCCAGTCCCAAACATGCTCAATGGGGGACAGATCCGGAGATCTTGCTGGCCAGGGTAGTTGACTTACACCTTCTAGAGCACGTTGGGTGGCACGGGATACATGCGGACGTGCATTGTCCTGTTGGAACAGCAAGTTCCCTTGCCGGTCTAGGAATGGTAGAACGATGGGTTCGATGACGGTTTGGATGTACCGTGCACTATTCAGTGTCCCCTCGACGATCACCAGTGGTGTACGGCCAGTGAAGGAGATCGCTCCCCACACCATGATGCCGGGTGTTGGCCCTGTGTGCCTCGGTCGTATGCAGTCCTGATTGTGGCGCTCACCTGCACGGCGCCAAACACGCATACGACCATCATTGGCACCAAGGCAGAAGCGACTCTCATCGCTGAAGACGACACGTCTCCATTCGTCCCTCCATTCACGCCTGTCGCGACACCACTGGAGGCGGGCTGCACGATGTTGGGGCGTGAGCGGAAGACGGCCTAACGGTGTGCGGGACCGTAGCCCAGCTTCATGGAGACGGTTGCGAATGGTCCTCGCCGATACCCCAGGAGCAACAGTGTCCCTAATTTGCTGGGAAGTGGCGGTGCGGTCCCCTACGGCACTGCGTAGGATCCTACGGTCTTGGCGTGCATCCGTGCGTCGCTGCGGTCCGGTCCCAGGTCGACGGGCACGTGCACCTTCCGCCGACCACTGGCGACAACATCGATGTACTGTGGAGACCTCACGCCCCACGTGTTGAGCAATTCGGCGGTACGTCCACCCGGCCTCCCGCATGCCCACTATACGCCCTCGCTCAAAGTCCGTCAACTGCACATACGGTTCACGTCCACGCTGTCGCGGCATGCTACCAGTGTTAAAGACTGCGATGGAGCTCCGTATGCCACGGCAAACTGGCTGACACTGACGGCGGCGGTGCACAAATGCTGCGCAGCTAGCGCCATTAGACGGCCAACAGCGCGGTTCCTGGTGTGTCCGCTGTGCCGTGCGGGTGATCATTGCTTGTACAGCCCTCTCGCAGTGTCCGGAGCAAGTATGGTGGGTCTGACACACCGGTGTCAATGTGTTCTTTTTTCCATTTCCAGGAGTGTATAAGACAACGTCTGGCTCAGTTGTTAGATCGGTTGCTGCTGCTAAAATGGCAGGATATCAAGATTTAAGCGAGTTTTAAGTGATGTTATAGTCAGTGCCGGCCGCTGTGGCCGAGCGGTTTTAGGCTTCAGTCCGGAACCGCGCTGCTGCTACCATCGCAGGTTCGAATCCTGCTTCGGGCATGGATGTGTGTGATGTCCTTAGGTTAGTTAAGTTTAAGTAGTTCTAAGTTCTAGGGGACTGATGACTTCAGCTGTTAAGTCTCATGGCGCTTAGAGCCATTTGAACCATTTTTGTTATGATCGGCACACAAGCGATGGGACGCAGCATATCCGAGGTAGCGATGAAGTGGGGATTTTACCGTACGACCATTTCACTAGTGTACCTTGAATAACAGGAACCCGGTAAAACATTTCCGACATCGCTGTGGCTGGAAAAATATCCTTCAAGAACTGCAACTTTCAATGCTGGACCATCAACAAGTGTCAGCGTGTGGAACCATTCAACGAAACATCATCGATATGGGCTTTCGGTACCGAAGGCCCACTTATGTACACTTTATGACTGTACGACACGAAGCTTTACGCCTCGCCTGGGTCCGTCAACACTGACATTGGACTGTTGATGACTGGAAACATTTTACCTGGTCGGACGAGTCTCGTTTCAAATTGCATCGAGCGGATGGATATGTACGGGTATGGGGACAACCTCATGAATCCATGGAACCTGCATGTTAGCAGGGGCTTATTGAAGCAGGTGGAAGCTCTGTAATGGTGTGGGTCATGTGCAGTTGGAGTGATATGGTGCTCCTGATACGTCTAGATACGACTCCGATAGGTGACGCGTACGGAAGCATCCTGTCTGAATACCTGCATGCATTCATGTCCAATGGGCAATTCCAGCAGGAAAAAGGCGACCCCCCACCTTCCAGAATTGCTACGGAGTGGCTATAGGAACACTCTTCTGAGTTTAAACACTTCCGCTGGTTACCGGACTGCCCAGACACGAACATTATTGACAATATCTGGGATGTCTTGCAACGTGCTGTTCACAAGAGATCTCCAACCCTTCGTGCTGTTACGGTTTTGTGGACAGCCCTGCAGGATTTATGGTGTCAGTTCCCTTTAGCACTACTTCACACATTATTCGAATCTATGCCACGTAGTGTTGCGGCACTTCTGCGTGCTCGCGAGGGCCCTACACGATATTAGGCAGGTGTACCAGTTTCTTTGGCTCCTCAGGGTACAGGCAGCTATTGTTTTGCATTTCCTAATAACCACGTCGTTATTTGACATATATTTTCCTGGTGACCTTAAAAAAAGAAAAATTACAGATGTTGCTTCCAAGCTTGAGTTATGGCTTATTTTAGTAGGTAATTAGTTGAATTTTCTTCAGAACTTCTTTTGTCGGCAGAATCAGTAATTATCTATCAACACAGAGTGAAGGTGACAGACATCAAGAAGCCTGTTGAGGTAGATGGGATCAAATGTTGGAGGTACGAAGGGCGAACCTGCCCCGCTCGCGGTGACGGCTTATCAGGTTTAACTGGAAACGCGATAATATGTATCAAAACATCAAAACAGGTATTTAAAATGGGTTGACTGTGACAAACAATTGTTCGTATTTGTCACCAGTTGATTCCTTTGAGAGTGAAATAAATTGGAAATATGTGAGCCGAGCCGCCAAAGATTAGGTCGCGTCACGCTCTCAAGTGTATTCATCTTCGTCCAGATGGCGTGGCTGGCGTCCTTTTGTTACACGCCGGCAGGGGCCTCGCTTTCTTGAAGTTGGCCGTGGGGCAGTGAGGGTCGTCGTGGTGCGTAGCCGGTAGAGGGTCTCAACTTCACTCCGTACTGGATCGAGCTTTGGAGAATTTGAAGTCAAATAAGACGGAAGGGATAGAAAACATTCCATCAGAATTTCAAAATCATTGGGGGAAATGGCAATAAAACGACTATCCTCGCTGGTGTGTGGAATTTATGAATCTGGCAACATACCATCTGACTTTCGGAATAGCATCATCCACGCAATTCCGAAGATGACAAGAGCTGACAAGTGCGAGAACTATGGCACAACCAGCTTAACAGCTCAAGCATCCAAGTTGCTTTGCAAGAATAATATACAGAATAATGGAAAAGAAAATTGAGGATGCGCTTGATGACGACCAGTTTGGCTTTAGCAAAAGTAAAGTCATGAGAGAGGTAATTGTGACCTTACGATTAATAATGGAAGCTAGACTAAAGAAAATCAAGACACCTTCATAGGATTTGTCGGCCTTGAAAAAGCTTTCGACAGTGTAAAATGTTGCAAGATGTTCGAAATTCTGAAAAAATTAGGGGTAAGGTGTAGAGAGAGACGGGTCATGTGCAATATGCTAAACGACCATGAGGGAATAATAAGAGTGGACGACCAAGAACGAAGTGCTCGTATTAAAAAGGGTGTGACGCAAGGCTGCAGCCTTTCGCCCCTAATGATCAATCTGTACATCAAGGAAGCAATGATGGAAATTAAAAAATGGTCCAGGAGCGGACTAAAATTCAAGGTGAAACCTTATCAATGATACTATTCGCTGATATTATTGCTATCCTGAGTGAAAGTGAAGAAGAATTACATGCTATGCTGAATGGAATGAACGGTCTAATGAGTACACAATATGGACTGAGAGTAAATCAAAGAAAGACGAAGGTAATGAGAAGTAGTAGAAATGAGAACAGCGAGAAACTTAATACCAGGATCGATGGTCACGAAGTAGACGAGGTTAAGGAATTCTTCTACCTAGGCAGTAAAATAACGAGTGACGGGCGCAGCAAGGAGGACATCAAAAGCAGACTAGCAACGTCAGAATGGGCATTCCTGGCCAAGAGAATTCTACTAATATCAAATATCGGCCTCAATGTGAGGAAGAGATTTCTGAGAATGTACGTCTGGAGTATAACGTTGTATGGTAGTGAAACGTGGACTGTGGGAAAACCGAAACAGAAGAGACTCGAAGCATTTGAGGCGTGGTGCTACAGACGAATGTTGAAAATTAGGTGGACTGATAAGGGAAGGAATGGGGAGGTTCTGCGCAGAACCGGAGAGGAAAGGAATATGTGGAAAACACTGATAAGGAGAAGGGACAAGTTGACAGGATATCTGTTAAGATATGAAGGAATGACTTCCATGGTACTAGAGGAAGTTGTAGAGGGCAAAAACTCTAGAGGAAGACAGAGATTAGAATATATCAAACAGATAATTGAGGTTTTAAGTGCTGCTCTGAGATCAAGAAATTAACACAGGAGAGGAATTAATGGCGGACCGCATCAAACCAGTCTGAAGACTGATGACCAATAAGAAGGAACTGGATCGAGTAGCCTCGTATCCTGGGACCGTGTCTTTTTTTTTTTTTTTTTCGTTGCATTTGTTCGGTGCGGATGTCCCAGGACACCCGTTCAAGTTCAGCGTTGAGCCGTTGCCTCAGTTTCTTTATTACAGAGGGCAGCTAACCCTCTATCCGAACACGCTGAGCTATCGTGCCGGCGTGCTGGCCCTGGAGACTTGGACGAACGAGAGTGGGGACGGCTGCATTGAATAAGCCAACGGGCGTTTATCGATGTACCAGCGTTGTTGTGGGAATCGGCTAGCAGCGATGGACTTCTAGCACTGGGAGGAAGCTGCTGTTTGATCGACGTCGACCTGTGTTCTCTATCAGACTGTTGGACTGTTACTACCGGTGAGCACGTTTCGAAACTTTCCCTGTCGCTACGTTCTATGTGTTGCACGTTGTGGCCTTGGGGCAAGTCAATTTACTCTGCAACCAGTCCTTGAGTTTTTCCGTGGCCTTAACCGACATTTCTACGTATTCTGCTTTTCATGTTATTGAGTGGTACAAACTCGGTTTTTCAGGTGCGGACAAGCGTATTTTAGACGTTAAATTTGTATGCGGTACAGCATTCTGGTTTCTTTAATATTTTTTAAAGAACCGTACCCTTTTAAATTTTGTGGTTTATGAAAGAATTATTTAATGCACTGCCCGACTGCGCTTCCGTCTGTATGGACTATTTAATCTGGGTAACCAGTGAAATCGGTTGAATAAATTCTGCTCTTTTTCTGTGTGTTTTGAAGGAATCTGTCATCCTTTTCTTGCTCTGTAACTTAAGATACCCTAAGCTCTATGTGTTCTTAATACGACAAAGCGGGTGGGCGCATCCCGTTTCTTGTTTACCGACTTGCCACGCACCCTGTTTAGTTTTAGCTCAGCTTGTTAAAGAAATAGATCCCTATTTAAATCAAAGCTTTTGTCTAATCGTTCCTTGAGCACACAATAGTTTGCTATAGAACTTCTTTCTAGAGTTATTTCAAAGTAATTTAGGCCGAAGTGGTAAAATACATCGGTTCATTAAATCTGCTGAGTCTGAAATCAATTTTAACTGCACCTTTTATGCACGAATAACCAGTTAATTTGAAGCGAGCGTTGTAACTCTTATTCTGAGAGCATGTGCGTAACCCAAATTTTGACACAATTGCTATTAATCTTTTTGCACATTTCATTTAGTTTTTGAACTTAATGGTAATTGGTTAAAGTGTGTAGCTCACTTGCCGTTTGAACGCTTGGGTTTTGAAACAATTTTTCTGGAGGTTGATTGCAATGAAGCACAATTCAGTTTTTTTAAAAAAGAAAAAGATTCATGATCCGTAATAGTGTGTAATGTGTTAATTTCGTCGTCAGTTATTGTACGCAATATCTGTGTTTTAGAATGAGTTCAGCTAAATTTATTTTTTGTTGCACCGTTTTAGTTTTTTTATTGTCAACGAACTTGGTGATGTAATAAAGGGTATTTAAAATTTATATGCTTCGAGGATGTCCTTTAAGCCCTGTTTGCCCAGTTACTCCAAGTACAAGGCTACCAAGCGCCCGGCCGCGTTTCAGTATGCCATGATGAAATGCGTCTGCTCCCTGTACGAAGCTACAGAGCTTTTTTTGCATTCAGAGCCAATAATACCACCTAGTGAAGTGACACATACTGATGCCTGTGAAACGAAAATACTGACGGCAGTGAAGCGAAATGGCCTCGGCAGAAGCGAGAGTTCTGAAATGACTCGCGTTATAAGTGGACTCGGTGAGGGCACTACGCACACATAGAGAGCTGTAATTGACGAGAAGCGAGATGTGGGGCTATTTCTCAACGACAGCGCTCGCACAAGAAGGGCGCTGCGAACGTTTTCCGCCATCACTCGTGGCCGCCTTAGAATCGGATGAGGCAGCGGCCGCGAAGACGCTCGGGAGGCGACCAGACTTGCCGCCAGCAGCCATCAGGCTGCCTCCAGGAGCACCTGAGACGGCGCCGCGCCCGAGGAGGAAGACGTTTCTCTGGAGCCTCCTGCTTCTGTCTGCAGGCTCGGCGCTAAATCCGCGGAATTTGTCAGCCCGCCAGCGGCGCATTCCTCTGCCTCCCCTTCCCCCCCCCCCCCCATTTCCCGTTTCCCGCAGGTTTCGTACCCGCCTGCAGTCACTCACTCCGAAAACCAATAACGCAGCCAGCCAGCTTCTTCCCACTGCAGCGGCGGTAATGCGCGCTCTGACGTATGAACTTTCCCATCCAGAGCGGCTCTCGAGCTCGCCCGAAAAAGTTCCCATTCTCAAGACAGCATCTCTGCCTTATTCAGCTTCTACTGAGCAGCGCTTAAATCGAGTAAGGAAATCTGTGCGTCGATAGTGAAGGCATGCTGTGTGGGAAATTCGGTTTTGGCTGTTCCGCTTAGTAGATACTAACTCTGTAACAGGTGTAGGTAGCGAAATTTTACTGAAGCTCACGTAACTACACAACCGGCCATTAAAATTGATACACCACGAGGATGACGTGCTACAGACGCGAAATTTAACCGACAGGAAGAAGATGCTGTGATATGCAAATGATTAGCTTTTCAGAGCATTCACACAAGATTTGCGCCGGTGGCGACACCTACAACGTGCTGACATGAAGAAAGTTTCTCACTCACACCCAAACAGCAGCTGACCGCCGTTGCCTGGTGAAATGTTGTTGTGATGCCTCGTGTAAAGTGGAGAAATGCGTACCATCACGTTTCCGACTTTGATAAAGGTCGGATTGTAGCCAATTACGACAAGGTTAATCGTATCGCGACATTGCTGCTCTAGTTGGTCGAGATCGAATGACTGTTAGCAGAATATGGAATCGGTGGGTTCAGGAGGGTAATACGGAACGCTGTGCTGGATCCCAACGGGCTCGTATCACTAGCATAGAGATGACAGGCATGGTATCCGCATGGCTGTAGCGGATCGTGCAGCCACTTCTCGATAACTGAGTCAACAGATGGGGACGTTTGCAAGACAACAACCATCTGCACGAACACTTCGACGACGTTTGAAGCAGCATGGACTATCAGCTCGAAGACCATGGCTGAGGTTACCCTTGACGCTGCATCACAGACAGGAGCGCCTGCGATGGTGTACTCAACGACGAACCTGGGTGCACGAATGGCAAAACGTCATTTTTGCGGATGAATCCAGGTTCTGTTTACAGCATCATGATAGTAGCATGCGTGTTTGGCGACCTCGCGATGAACGCACAGTGGGACCGTGTATTCGTCATCGCCATACTGGCGTATCACCCGGGGTGATGGTTATGGGGTGTCATTGGTTACACGTCTCGGTCACCTCTTGTTCGCATTGGCGGCACTTTGAACAGTGGACGTTACATTTCAGATGTGTTATCACTCGTGGCTCTACACTTCATTCGATACCTTCGAAACCCTACATTTCAGCAGGATAATGCACGACCGCATGTTGCAGGTCTTGTACGGGGCTTTCTGGATACAGAAAGTGTTCGACTGCTGCCCTGGCCAGCACATTCTCCAGATCTCTCACCAATTGAAAACGTCTGGTCAATGGTGGCGCATCAACTAGCTCGTCACAATACGCCAGTCACTACTCTTGATGAACTGTGGTATCGTGTTGAAGCTGCATGGGCAGCTGTACCTGTACACGCCATCCAAGCTCTGTTTGACTCAATGCCCAGGCGTATGAAGGCCGTTATTACGGCCAGAGGTGGTTGTTCTGGGTACTGATTTCTCAGGATCTATGCACCCAAATTGCGTGAAAATGTGATCACATGTCAGTTCCAGTATAATATATTTGTCCAATAAATACCCGTTTATCATCTGCATTTCTTCTTGGTGTAGCAATTTTAATGGCCAGTAGTGTAAATACGTGTAATAAATTGACTAGTCTGATGTGATTGCTGATACGTGGTAGAGTACTCTGTTCTATGCCTAACTTTAGTCCGTCCTCTCACGGGTCATGAGAACGCATGCGGACGTCGCAAGGCGTAATTCTACTTTCTACTACACTGCGGAGCATGAAATGAAGATCTTGGCATCTTAGAATTTTTCCTCTTTAAGAGGAGCGTGGTCAGTGATATGCGATAACGTTTAACCTTACAAGCAGAAGGGGCGTAAAACACCGTATTTTGTGTTTCTTTTTCCTCTTAGAATAATTTGTACGATTCTAAGCCGTTTCAAAGCATCAGCAAATTGAGGATCTCTGGAATGCTTCGTTTTAACTACGATTTGTGGTAATAAAATGACAGGAAACAACTTATCGATAGGGAAAGACTTCCTTTATTGATGTTTTTAATGTTGTAACTTGTGTGAAGTAAACGATGGTGACCTACCAATAGCGCGTCTCTCTAGTACAATGTGCATACTGAATATCAAATAATGACGGATAAGGATTGTAGACCATATACGATTGCTTTGTTGAAGTTGTAGCACTGTGGATACCGTCGTTTACCCTGAGCTGGAAAGAACAGGTTAGCAGGTTATCGTCCGCCTTTCTTCCAAAGGAAATTTTTTTCACCTTCTCTTTTGTAAGAGTTTCTGGATCTTTCTTATTCATTTAACAGAAGTATTATCTCAAGAAAACCGTTTATTTATTGTAATAACTAGCGAAGCTGGATGTGTTCCGCAACTGCTAAATATGCATCCCTTTGCTTCTCCCCCTCAGTTTCTCCATCTGCCGCGCAGGGTAGCCGCGCCGTCTGAGGCATTTTGTCAGGGTCCGCGCTGCTCGCCCCGTCGGAGTTTCAAGTCCTCCCTCGGGCATGGTTGTGTGTATTGCCCATAGCGTAAGTTAGTTTAAGTTAGATTAAGTAGTCTGTAAACTTAGGGACCGCTGACCTAAGGAGTTTGGTCCCATAAGATCTTACCACAAATTTAAAAACTTTTTTGTGTGGCCGTCCGTAGTGGCCGAGCGATTCTAGGCACTTCAGTCTGGAACCGCGTGACCGCTACGGTCACAGGTTCGAGTCCTGCCTCGGGCATGGATGTGTGTGATGTCCTTAGGTTAGTTAGGTTTAAGTAGTTCTAAGTCCTAGGTGAGTGATGACCTCAGCTGTTCAAAATGTTCAAATGTGTGTGAAATCTTATGGGACCTAACTGCTAAGGTCATCAGTCCCTAAGCTTACACACTACTTAACCTATAATATCCTAAGAACAAACACACGCACACACACACACATGTCCGAGGGAGGACTCGAAACTCCGCCGGGACCAGCCGCACACTCTATGACTGCAGCGCCCCAGACAGCTCGGCTAATCCCGCGCACCACAGCTGTTAAGTCCAATAATGCTCAGAGGTATTTGAACCGTTTTTTCTACCTGTTCCCCCCTCGCCCTTCTCTCTGACCTTATTTATTCTTATTGCAAACCGAATCTTGGTTGGGAATATAAGTCAAAGTCAATCGGTAAATTTGTTGAAATCATTAGTACACGGGGCATGAGCGAGGCGTTTCCAGGTGCGGGATCTGTGAGAATAGTAGGTTTAATGATATTATTTCGCATGGTTTTAGCCTACGAACAGATAGAATTGTAAACTTAGCCATAGTAACAACTTTCCTGTTTTCTGTTAAAAATAACTGCTAAGAGGAAAACAAAACCGCACACCTTCACTGCGCAGTTTGGCACCTTCTTTCTCACAGCCAATTAATATGAAGTGCTACCTGTATATCTCTATCTCCAGTGGTTTGCATCGTGCTTTCTCAGTCAGTCAATCGGTCAGTTCGACTAGAATATTTCCGTGGATTTGTACCGGTTGAAACAAAAAGATTTCAGTAAGATTTTTGTTTATATAGATACTGTATTTGCTGAAATTCTTGTTGCAAAGACCAACGAATGGAACGTTTCACCAGTGACTAGAAATCTTATCACGACTGCCAGTTTATGTCTGAAAGTAAACACAACTTAAATATTACACGTTTTTGCTTTTATGAAACTTTCAGTAACCTATATATACTTATCTCTTGGTTAATGGATTGGCTCATGTTTGTATGTAGACGGTAAACTTCTTTTTCAGTGATGGAGAGCAACTTTGAAAAAATGTCCACTTCCATTCAAACGAAATTACGAAACGAATTACCGAACAAGGTGGCGCAGTGATTAGCACAGTGGACTCGCATTCGGGAGGACGATGGTTGAAACCCGCGTTCAGTCATCCTGACTTAGGTTTCCCGTGATTTTCCTACATCGCTGCAGGCAAATGCCGGGATGGTTCCTTTGAAAGGGCACGGGCGACTTCCTTCCCCGTCCTTCCCTAACCCGATGGGACCGATGACCTCGCTGTTTGGTCTCCTTCCCCGAATCAACCAACCAACCAACGAAACGAATCTCGACCTTGAAATCTTGAACCTTAACTTCATTCGATTTAAAACTGAAAACTGAATGAAAATTCAATCTGGTTAACAAATAACTTCTACTAATATGTTTCTCAGATCTTTGTGCACCGTTATGTAGTGTTGCTCTACCAGTGTTTCGCTGTCGTACGCGCGTCAGTTTTCGTGACGAAACTGTGTGGTATGAGAGCCGAATAAAGCCGACAACGGCCGCTGGAGAGCGCTAAGAGCGCCGATCACGTTAACTAGGCCGTTCGGTGTGTCGACCGCAGTGTTCCCTGGGAGGTGGGATTTCCCGTCTGGTTCCACTTCAGCGTTACTCCCTCGACTCGTTTAAGGACGGCTTTAGTCTAGCGAGTCTTTATACTTTGCAACGTAGTCTTATGCTATGCAATGTATAGGTTCCCTGATAGTTTCAAAATTAACATTGAGACACAATTGTTCAGTTTCGTTTTCTTTCCATTAATCAGTAACAGACCAGATTTGCATTTTTATTTCCTGTATTTTTTCTAGGAAGATGAAGAAAGATTTCGGTTGAGCGTTTCGTCGAAGACGAAGTCATTAGAGATACAGTGCAGCCTTGTGTTTGACTGGGATGGTGTAGGAAATTAAATGTGCTCTTTTCGAAGGACGCAGCTAGAAATTTTCCTTACATGATTTGGCAAAATACTAGAAAACAAAAATGTACATGAGTGGATGGGAATTTCAACCGAATCACATCTGAGTCCGGTGTGTAGCAGTGGGTTTGTAGAACCACTGCTGAACGGCAGGGGAATTATTCAGTTTGTCAAGATGGCATGGCTAGCATCTAATCTTGTGTTTCGGTTTGGAATGCCGGTTGTGGAGATGAGGGTACAGCTAGAAAGACAACAGCTGCTAAGATGAACTCTTTTGTTAACAACTGGACCTCTTCTTCTTCGGCCTTTCGACCAAGGTGTTAGCCGTTTTAGAACTGCACAGACCTATTTCGTTTCACTCATCCAGTCAGTCTTCTATCGCTTCCTAAATGCATTTTCCTGATTTAGCGCTGGGCTTCCTCTCCTTCTCCCGGGCGGCATCCAGTTTATAATGTTTCTCGGTCACCTACGCCATTCTTTGTACATGCCTGTACCACTGAAGCGCACTATTCTGCAAAGTTTTTGCTGTGGAGCAGGTTGCCTCCATTCACTTCCGTACCTTCTCATTCCGTATTCTATACTTTCTCGTACTCGCAAAAATCTATTCATATAGTCTCATTCGCGACTGTAATGTTTTCCCTAACTTTCGTTGTCTGAGACAACATCTCAGCTTCATACAGAAATTTATTTCCACCACATTGTGAAATATTCTTTTCTTAGTGTTCCACCGACTATTATTATTCCGTATTATCAGCTGTAAAGCTTTAGCAGCACACTTCCGCATTGCTATTCTGTAACTAGTACCTTTGTCACGTGTAACAGATTTATGTATTATTTTTGCCAAATATTTGTAGCTTTCCCAAGATTCCTCTTTGTTAATTTTCACGAAATCGTGTCCCATACACACACACACACACACACACACACACACACACACACACCGTCTTGTCCACATTTATTTCCAAACTCGTTTGCTATACTCCTCTTTAAAGTATTTCAGCACGTTTGCCATAATCTCTTCATCTCGTGAGGATATTACCTGGTCATGTGCAAATAAAAGAGAATTAAAACTATCGTTACCAAGGTCTGTTTCCATGCCTGAGTATTTCCTGTACCAGCCATTCATTGCCTGTACCAAATAAAAATTTAACAGAATAGGTGACAATCCACAACTTTGATCCAGAAGTTTCTCGACGAAAATGCATCGGGTAACCTCGTTTGTCATTTCAATAATTACTTTTGCGGCAATGCACAATTTTTTAAGAATGCTGCTGTGGTTCTAGGAGCTTCAGATTGGAACAGTGTGACAGCTACGGTCGCAGGTTCAAATCCTGCCTCGGGCGTGGATATGTGCGATGTCCTTCGATTAGTTAGGTTTAAGTAGTACTAAGTTCTAGGGGACTGATGACTTCAGGTGTTAAGTCCCATAGTGCACAGAGCCATTTGAACCATTTGAACAATTTTTTAAAAACCGTCTTTTATTTAATTGTCTTGATAGCGCACCTTTATGAATGGAATTACCTGTTCAGGCTATGCAATAGACATCTTCATACCCTACAAGAGAAAGAAAAGAATGTACACTCGACAGCAAAAAAAGTGGGTCACGCCTGAATTGCAAGTGTAGGCTGCACTTGAATGTATGCAACCAACAAAGCATATGTGTGTTGCACATCGTCGCAACCCTCCACAGTACAGTTGTTGTAAGATACACAATGGGTACCACTAGAGGCTACTAGAGAACACTGGTCTATATGACAGTCCGTGCAGATGAAAAGTAACAGCACGATAATACAGAAGAGATCAGACAGTCCTTAACATTTGTAAACTAAACTTAATTACAATAAGTGACATTTCAAACGTTATGGGACAACTAATTCTGTCACATCAATCGTTCAGTATTCCTTAGGCATAATTAAATATGTGAGACAGTATTTGGATTTATAAAATTGTATGGCAATTGGAAACAAGTTCTTTGCTATCTAAAAGGTTTAACCAACACATGCTGAACGTCGTTCAGCGTTCAACGGGGAGTGGTTTCGCATCAACTTTATATAATATTAAGCAGTTAAAAGGAAACGTGATTAACGGCGGCAAGCACTCTACGGAAATCCCAACATTAACAGCGAATCACAAGTAATATCATTGTTCACATTACTCATCAACAGTTACTTGTACACAAAGTTGTACTTTAAATGACATGACCAACGTCTTCGTTCTGGATCCGGATGCAAACCCAGAACGGAAAGCCATTGTTAACCAAGCAAAGCTTTGTGCCTTATCAAGACTCGATCACTAGGCAGAAAGAGACGTCAAATATTGACGTTTGCACCAGTATCAGTTATCAGTTCTCAACTTGAACGTAAATAACGATAATGTTTGTACGAAAGCAGGAACCCTAACATGACAATTACCTTCTTGGTAATTAACCTCGAAAGACGTTGTAAAATGAAATGCCATTATGTAATGCTGGGGACAGTGATGCGAACCCAGCACCTAATCGGATTGTTGAATAAGTACGTAAATCAGAATGTAGATGTCACAGTTTGTCGCCAGTAGTGAGGTTGGAACCTTAAATAACGACTTTAGTTGTATTGCCTGACCGGGATTCGAACCCGGCGCCTACCGGCGCCTACCAGGAACAGACGAGAAATGTCCAATGTTGGTCCACCATTGGCGTGATGTGCGCACGTTTAACTAGAAATAAGGCGACGAAAAATACGCTGAGAGTCGAACGCCGCACACATGGTTATGAAGACACGTTAATAATCAAATTCTTATTCAGTAGTAGCTAGGAGTAGCATGTTTAGTTGCAAACCTTAAGGCCATTCTCATCCCTAGTGACGTGTTACCTAATATCTGCGATATCACGGTGTTAATTTACAAGGGGAATGACTGACGTAAAGAGCAATGTTCTCTAGTTGTCGTATATCATTGACATGTAAATGAAGTGCCTCAGCAGAAAGTAATTTCCGTCGTGCAGCACGTATTGTTTCAGAGACATATTATAAGTGCACAAAACGTGTATTATATACTACGTATATACTATTATTTGGAGAAGCTGCCACCAAACTTGTTCACTTTTACATTCCGCTTAGTTATCGTGGTTGAATACACGTTAAGGCTACATCTAATGCAGAGCGCTTACAAGAAATAATAGTTTCCTGCGTCATGCTATTGCTAGCTAGGTGAAATATTTTGTGGTAGCTATGTTTAAAATGAATGTATATTTGAACGTATTGCTCGTCAAATATTTGAATGAATCGTCAACTGTAGGTGTGCCTGCACATGTTATAGTATAATAGCTGTACCTGCGTTAGTTTATGCTACAGACTTGGGTAGGTTTGGTGTAACTTTTGATCCTTCAAGGGGTGATCGTGGCCTTGCGGCCCGAGTCTGTACTAGCCGCGGGTCGCGAGCTACGGGCCAGCCAGGCTGGCCGAGGCGAGACGGAAGTGAGCGAGCTGGCGGTGGCGTTGGTGGGCCCGTAATGGCTGTCTGGGTAAGGAAGATTTTCCATCAGAGAAGCTGGTAGACGGTATTGCGTACCACATACCACTGCAACCAGATGGTGGAGGATCTGCCTTGAAAGAGGCACCACCAACAAGGTTCCTGGCTCAGGCAGGAAAATAGTGAGCTCACACCAGGAAGACAGGGACCTAGTGTCTAGGAGCAGAAAAAATCTTTTACCGAACGCGAAGCAGTTGCGGCGGGAGACCAACTTCCCCGGCTCCAGTGACACGATTCGCGGAAGGCTGAGGGACGCTGGACTGCATGCACGACGATCCGCCGTGAAACAAGATCTCAGCGAAGACAACGTTTTATACCGGCTAGCATTTGCGGAGCTCCATCTGAGGGCGTCGTGGGACAACGTCATTTTCACTGATGAGAAGGTGTTTTCCACCAGTAACGACGGTCCACGAATCGTTTACAGGCCGCAATGGACTCGCCATCGAAGCGAATATGTAACCACGAAGAGAAGAAATGGCCGGCTATCTGTTACCTGCCGGGGTTGGATTTCTGCGAGAGGAGCAGGAATTCTTCACAGGATAGAAGGAACTCTGGAAAGCGTGCAGTATGCCCACATATTGGAAAATGTGATGCTTCCGTCAGTGCGAATGCTGTACGCAGAAGGGGGCGTCACGTTGCAAGAGGACCATTCTCACATTCACAAGTCTACATCTGTTCAGCAGCGGCTCTCCACGATTGGCGTCAACGTCATGGACTGGCCGCCACGGGCGGCTGACATGAACCCCCTGGAAAACATGTGGGCTGAGGTCGCAGAACATTAACAGAGAACTGGCCACGAAACCAACCAACTACTGCGGAATTCTCTTTGGAACTGCGTCATGGAAGCCTGGGAGGAAGTTGCTTCTTCAGGCTGTTACGTCCGACGGCTCATACATTCTATGCCAAGACGCATGGTAGAAGTACAAAATAATGAAGGATTCTGGATAAAATGTTAGAATCCTTAAAATGTTTCGTCATGTCTTCCTTTTCGTCATTTTTCCCTGTTGGGAGCTAGTGGAAGATCGAGTGGCAACAGAAAAGATACAATATCGGTTAGTTTTCCTTTGAGTTGCCTTTTTAATTAAAGTGGGTTTCTTTTGAATATACAGTTTGTTAAATATTCTATTTTTAATTCATTTATACCCTGTCTATATACTTACAAACTAATCAGCGTAAATGGACTCTTGGTTCAAATGGCTCTGAGCACTATGGGACTTAACATCTGAGGTCATCAGTCCCCTAGAACTTAGAACTTCTTAAACCTAACTAACCTAAATACATCACACACATCCATGCCTGAGGCAGGATTCGAACCTGCGGTCGCAGCAGTCGCGCGGTTCCGGACTGAGCACCTAGAACCGCTCGGCCACCACGGCCGGCAAATGGACTCTGTCACAGTAGTTTTTGTTATTTCAAATACATCTCTCTCTTCCCCTCCATCCATGAATACACCCTCCGTCCTCCACACAATACGCAAACGATTTCGTATGTTGTTTTAATATCTCCTCTATTCTCTCTCACTCTCTCTCTCTCTCTCTCTCTCTCTCTCTCTCTCTCTCTCTCTCTCTCTCTCTCTCTGACACTATCACCGCAAGTGCCCCTCTATTCCATTCCCCCAACACTTTATAAACAAATCTAGTGGTTTCCATTGACGCTACATTTTCTCTTTTAATTGCTGCTGTCTTTACTCTCTGTCATTCCTCTCAACACCTATGAAACCGTATTCTTTGATCTCCCCTTCTCTATAACCCATTCTTCGTTCTAAAACAGTTCTTCCTTACCTCTCGGTCCTAAGATAAAACGAACTGTGGCACACATCTAAGTAAGCAATACTTGGCAAGCATTTCACGCTTATATTTTGCACTGCTGCACCTCTATCCATTCCCAGATCCCGCCCTCCTTCCTGTTATCCGTCCCTTTACATCTGCATCTATATCTAAATGAATACTCTGAAATTCATAATTATGTGCTTGGCAGGAGGTTCTGTGGTCTTGTGGATTAATCTTGTATTGATGTGTAAAACGTGTAGGTTCACATCTCAGGCGTAGATTTTTAACACACACAAGTAACTCTCCTTCACCCCTAGTAACGCCAAGTGCAGAACGCCAGTAAGCTCCGTAGTTCAATATTCGCAGTAAAGATAACTTTCCTTCGCTGCTGACTGGGGCAGAGCGGCATTTGTTTGAGCTGCTACAGATGGAGAAACCCCGGAATGCAGAGACTCTGTCACCAGCAAGCCGTCGTAAACTAGAAAACGTATTTCATTTAATGAACCAATGGCCATGTAATTTCACAAGGCTCTTACTTTATTTGAAACTGAGACGTTGAAAATTGTTGTGCTGGACTGGGATTCGAATTCGATTTCACTGTGTTCCCCAAGATTGCAAACTCTTCTAAGCCTCCGCGAAACGCACCTATCTGGTTTCGATTCCTGATCATAGCAAAATACTCCGAAGTACTCGTGAAAAATAGTTGCATTTTCAACGTCTCTTCGTGCGTTATCAGCTGTAACGTGTTCGTTTCAACTCACAGCCACATGATGAGCTTTTTATCACAACATTTCAAGATCAAACGTTTCCTTACATCTTTTCAAGTTCAAACGTTCCTCTCCATCCTACTGGCGAAAACGGATTTGTGTTTGACGGTGTGTTCGTTGTTCCAAAAACGTGCAAATGTATGTGAAATCTTATGGGACTTAACAGCTAAGGTCATCAGTCCCTAAGATTACACACTACGTAACCTAAATTATCCTAAGGACAAACACACACACCCATGCCCGAGGGAGGACTCGAAGCTCCGCGGCACAGTCCCTGACTGCAACGCTTAGACCGCTCGGCTAATCCCGCGCGGCTGTGTTCGTTGTGATCACCAAAGACGATATGTTGTGGATTCAACTTCTAGCCAAAAGAGTATTTTCCATCACATCATTGAAAGTACAAACATGCCACTCCTAGCTATTATTGGAAAAGGATTTGATAGTTAAAGTATCTTCATGACCACGTGTGCGGGGTTTGAATTCCATTCAGCACAGAACTTTTCGTCGCCCGATATCTAGCTAAACATGCCCACATCTCGCTACTGGTGAACCAACAATAGCTATTTATCGTCTTTTCCTGGCTAGAAAACGACGGCGCTAGATGCTGGGTTCGAATCCCAGTCAGGCAAAAACAATTCTATCGTCATTTAAGGGTCCAACATCTCGCTATTGGTGAAAACATTTGATATTTACCTTCTGATTTTACGTACTCCGTTAACAATCCGATTAGATGCTGGGTTCGCATCCCTGTCACAAGGTTTACATAATGGCATTTCAATTTTAATCATGAGCATACCTTGTTCCTAGTGAATGACACCATATTAAACGTCGCTGGCGGTAGTTCCCAGGAAGGTAACTGTTATGACAGGACTCACAGTTCAGTACAAACATTTTCGACATTTATTTTCAGGATCTGAATTGATAATTGATACTGGTGCAAACGTCTGTACTTCATGTCTCTTTATGCCTAGTGATCGGATCTAAATAAGGCACAAACAAAGCTTAGCATACTTAGCAATGCCTATAGGTGCTGGGTCCAGAACGACGACGTTGGTCATGTCATTTAAAGTTGAAATTTGTGTACACGTAGCCGGCCGGTGTGGCCGAGCTGTTCTAGGCGCTTCAGTCTGGAACCGCGCGACAGCTACGGTCGCAGGTTCGAATCCTGCCTCGGGCATGGATGTGTGTGATGTCCCTAGGTTAGTTAGGTTTAAGTAGTTCTAAGTTCTAGGGGACTGATGACCTCAGAAGTTAAGTCCCTTAGTGCTCAGAGCCATTTGAACCTTTTTTTTTGTGTACACGTAGCTGTTGAAGTGTTACGAGAACAATGACATTACTGGTGATTCGCTGTTAAAATTGAGATTTCCGTAGAGTGCTTGTTGCCGATAATCGCTTTTTTTACTGGTTCGTCCAATATCCAGTTTCCAGAGCCACTCGCCGTTGAGCGACGTTCTGCATTTGGATGCAAAACCTCTTCGAGAGCGAAAAACTTTTTTCCAATTACCGTACGGGTTTGTAACTCCATATATTGTCTCAAGTATTTAATTTTGACTAAGGATTACTGTACGACACATGTAAAATAATCCATTTTCTCAAAACTTTTGGAATGTCACTTGTTGTAATTAAGGTTAGTTTACGAGTGTTATGGGGTGTCTCATCGCTAAGAACATGTTTTCTAATATGTTTTCTATGACGATATTAGTTGACGCTTAGACTGACTGCCATATAGTCCTTTGGTGTTTAGTAGTCTCTTGCGGTACCCATTGTGTGTAGTCAAACGACTGTACCCCACGGGGTTTTGGTGTTTCGAGGACCTGCAACACAGCTACGTTATGTTGGTTGTATTCGGCAGTGACCCACTTTTTTTGCTGTCAAGTGTACATTACTACCTACTACGTTAAGAAATTAAAAACAAATGACTGAATTTGTAACATTGAAACACAATTACCCGTCAAATGAATTCGCAGTTGTGATTAAGGATTAACATCAGCTTAGAATTGAATAACGACAATTAGGCTGCGCTGTAACATGTCATAACATGTAAAAATAACATGAGTCAAAACTTCCATGGACGCTTAAGCAAGAGGTTGTTGACGGATGCATAACGTACAAATGAATGTATAAAGTAATTCAAAGCAAAATCATTTGAAAGTATAGTTCTTTAAAATATTGTCAGTTGCAGATAAAAAAGGAAGATTTTTAAAAAGATATTTTGCCTTACGAAAAAGTAGTTGTTTTCTGAAAATTTCAGATTATCAGAATTTAGTAAAATGTTACATCCGTTTACGTTTAATTTTTCGTTTTTATTACTTACTGGCCTAATCAAAGTATAAATTGGAATATAAGAAACAAGACAATATGCATGTTCTCGACGTTTATTCCGTCTTCTTGTTTTATAAGAATGATTTTGGAGCCATCAAAAGGTATTCAGTTTTAAAATGATTTCTGAATACAGTTTTATTTTTGAACATTTTGTTGATCTCTTCGTAGTCTAATTTTTAGGAAGACGAATATATTTTTCATACTGGTAAACTATTTTTTAAATCTTGCTTCTTAGTTCTACATGTTATGACTTGGTGCAGGACAGCAGAATGAGAAGTATAACGTGTTTTTATAATAGCTTTTGTCATTTGTTTTTAATCTCTTAGCTAGTGATGTAGTTCCTTTTGCTTGTATTGCAGGGTCTGGAGGCAGCTATTGTAGAGCCGAAACAGGTAATTCAGCTCAAGCAGCAGGTCAATCAAGACAAATAAAAATTATATGCTTAATGATCGCTCTACTGGTGCTTATTTTATGCCAACTCAGTTCCCTTTGACCAGGTTAACAGGGCTTTCAAATATTATCGGAGACGAGTATGTGCCTAAAAGCTGAGGGCGTAGTCCGGTGTCGGTCTCTAGTCACGCGGAGTGAGGCGGTGGCAGCATGTCACGGAGTTGAGCCACACCGCCGAGTCCGGGCAACTGAGCAGGGCTGGCGGCGGCTTACGCAACACTACCAGAGACGTCAGTGGCTGCTCGAACAGTGGCAGCTGTCAGCTTGACTGCCACGGCTGGCGACTGCACAGCGTTTTGATCCACGACCATAGCGCCTGGGTCGATGAGTGAGCCTTGCCAGCATGGGCGATATTAGTCTTTGATGTACCAGTAGCTGTTGGTGAAAGAAATGGCTCTAAGCACTATGGGACTTAACATATATGGTCATCAGTCCCCTAGAACTTAGAACTATTTAAATCTAAGTATCCTAAGAGCATCACACAAAACCCAGTCATCACGAGGCAGAGAAAATCCCTGACCCCGCCGGGAATCGAACCCGGGAACCCGGGCGTGGGAAGCGAGAACGCTACCGCACAACCACGAGCTGCGGTCTGGTGAAAGAATCACCGGTGCCCTGCGTATGTGGAACGCATGGATGACACGAACACAATGAATGATGCATTCTTTGGTGGCTGGATGGGTGCATCTAAAGAACACCTCGATGGCTATTGTCTTTGTTGCTTCGCGCAGCGGCATCAATAACAAATTGTTCCTGGGACGCCGGTTCAGCGTCTTTGGCGATCTCATCGTAATCTGGATGGTAGAAAGCGGTGATGTCATCAACTGTGAGGAAAATCCAGTATTTGGCATGGAAAGCGTGTCGTACTTTCGCTCTGTTGTGCCTTACCTAAGCCGGCCAGAGTGGCCGAGCGGTTCTAGGCGCTACAGTCTGGAGTCGCGGGATCGCTATGGTCGCAGGTTCGAATCCTGCCTCGGGCATGGATGTGTCTGATGTCCTTACGTTAGTTAGGTGTAAGTTGTTCTAAGTTCTAGGGGACTGATGACCTCAGAAGTTAAGTCCCATAGTGCTCAGAGCCATTTGAACCATTTTTTTCTTACCCAACGCCTTACCTCGCTGTATTTACTTCTTTAAAGGCAATCTGATTTACGTTGAGTAGCACTTTAAGATCTTCCAAACTTTTCTGTAATATTTTAAATAATAATCTATGCATGTAAAACAAAGAGCTGACGCCCTGTTAGTGGAGGAAGAAAATAGTTTTAGGAAAGGACGATCATACAGTTACGGTACTGCAGCAGATATCTGAAAAGAGATGAGAACATAATCTGGAGAATCATATTGCATTTGTGCGTTATGAAAAAGCCTTAGATGCAATGAAGACGTAAACGCTATGAAGCATATGGAAATACGATGTTATACTAAACATTTAATATAAGTTATCAAAAGTAGTATTTAAAAAACGAAATTTGATTAGTACAGGCAGAAACGGAATAGGACCAATAGCAGTTAATAAAGGACTACACACCATTAGGCCGGCCGAAGTGGCCGTGCGGTTCTGGCGCTGCAGTCTGGAACCGCGAGACCGCTACGGTCGCAGGTTCGAATCCTGCCTCGGGCATGGATGTGTGTGATGTCCTTAGGTTAGTTAGGTCTAACTAGTCTAAGTTCTAGGGGACTAATGACCGCAGACGTTGAGTCCCATAGTGCTCGGAGCCACTTTTTTGAACACATCATTAGCCTTAGACATCTCTTCTGAACAGCACGTTGCAAGACATGCCAGAAATGGTCAATAACGTTCATGTCTGAGGAGTTTGGCGGCCAGCAGATGTGTTTCAACTCAGAAGAGTGTTCCTGGAGCCACTTTGTAGCAATACTGGAAGTGTGTGATCGCACTGTCCTGATGGAATTGCTCAAGTCCGTTGGAATGCACAATAGACATGAATGGATACAGTCAGAAGGACGCTTACATACTCGTCATCTGTCAGACTCTTATCTAGACGTATCAGGGGTACCATATACCTCCAACTGCACACGCCCCACACCATGATAGAGCCTCCACCAGCCTGAACAGTCCCCTGCTGACATGCAGGATCCATGGATTCTCCTCACCCATACACGTCTATCGGCTCAATACGATTTGAAATGTGACGTGTCCGACCAGGCTACATGTTTCCAGTCATCAATGTCCAATGTCGGTGTTGGCGGGGTCAGGCGAGGCGTAAAACTTTGTGTCGTGCAGTCGTGGAGGGTACACAAGTGAAAATGCCGCTCCGAAAGCCCATATCGGTGAATGGTTTCGCACGCTGACTAAAGTTGTAGGGCCACCATTGAAATCTGCAGCAATTTGCGGAATTGTTGCACCTCGTTGAACGATTCTTCTGGCGGAAGCGATGTTGGAGATCTGTGTTTTACCGGATTCCTGATATTCACGGTACACTCGTGAAATGATCATTTGGGAAAATCCCCACTTCATCGCTGCCTCGGTGATGCTGTGACTCATCAATCTTCCGCCGACTATAACACTACGTTCAAACTCATTTAAATCTTGATAACTTGTCATTGTAGGAGAAGTAACCGATCTAACAACTGCGCCAAATACTTGTCTCTTGTAGGCGTTACCGACCGCAGCGTCCTATTCTGCTTGTTTACATATCCCTGTATTTTAATACGCTTGCCTATATCAGTTTCTTCGGGGCTTCAATGTATACTGACAACGTTGTTAGACAATGAAAGCAACAAGTTAATCCAGGAATAAAATGAATTCTTATATACAAGCAATTAGCTACTGTATCCTCTGCTACAGACCAAATAGTTCTACGAAAGGTGGAGGCAGATTTACAATTTTCTTTCCGTAGATTGCATGCAACAGGTAAACTCTATTAATTGAAAAAGTCAGTTAATAAAAACCAAAGTTATGCTTTTAAAGGAAAATGCCCAATACGCTTTCAAATAACACTAAATGGAAAATCAGCTGAACAGGCATCTCAGTTTAGACTGTATGGATTTGATGTAAGTCATGAGTATGGTAATGATATCTACAATAAATTAAAAAGTGTCACATGATACGTAGCACTAAACATTGAACATCAGCCATTAAAACCATTGTAATATTTCTGGCCTAGTCATCCATCATATGACGCTCCAAGAAGCTGTTCTCAGAACAGTGGAGATGGAAGAAGTATATAGATGACGAAATGTGGTGTGAGGTACCTGTGACAGATGTTAGATTCGGTACCATTCCCGTGAGAAATACGAGGTGCATTCAAATTCTAAGGCCTCCGATTTTTTTTCTAATTAACTACTCACCCGAAATCGATGAAACTGGCATTACTTCTCGACACATTTTTCACAACGCTGACGCCATGATACCATGGCAGCGGCGAAGGTTTCTTTAGGAATCTGTTTTGACCACTGGAAAATCGCTGAGGCAATAGCAGCACAGCTGGTGAATGTGCGGCTACGGAGAGTGTCTTTCATTGTTGGAAAAAGCCAAAAGTCACTAGGAGCCAGGTCAGGTGAGTAGTGAGCATGAGGAATCACTTCAAAGTTGTTATCACGAAGAAACTGTTGCGTAATGTTAGCTCGACGTGCGGGTGCGTTGTCTTGGTGAAACAGCACACGCGCAGCCTTTCCCGGACGTTTTTGTTGCAGTGCAGGAAGGAATTTGTTCTTCAAAACAATTTCGTAGGATGCACCTGTTACCGTAGTGCCCTTTGGAACGCAATGGGTAAGGATTACGCCCTCGCTGTCCCAGAACATGGACACCATCATTTTTTCAGCGCTGGCGGTTACCCGAAATTTTTTTTGGTGGCGGTGAATCTGTGTGCTTCCATTGAGCTGACTGGCACTTTGTTTCTGGATTGAAAAATGGCATCCACGTCTCATCCATTGTCACAACCTAAGAAAAGAAAGTCCCATTCATGCTGTCGTTGCGCATCAACATTGCTTGGCAACATGCCACACGGGCAGCCATGTGGTCGTCCGTCAGCATTCGTGGCACCCACCTGGATGACATTTTTCGCATTTTCAGGTCGTCATGCAGGATTGTGTGCACAGAACCCACAGAAATGCCAACTCTGGAGGCGATCTGTTCAACAGTCATTCGGCGATCCCCCAAACAATTCTCTCCACTTTCTCGATCATGTCGTCAGACCGGCTTGTGCGAGCCCGAGGTTGTTTCGATTTGTTGTCACACGGTGTTCTGCCTTCACTAAAGTGTCGCACCCACGAACGCACTTTCCACACATCGATAACTCCATCACCACATGTCTCCTTCAACTGTCGATGTATTTCAATTGGTTTCACACCACGCAAATTCAGAAAACGAATGATTGCACGCTGTTCAAGTAAAGGAAAGGTCACCATTTTAAGTATTTAAAACAGTTCTTATTCTCGCCACTGGCGGTAAAATTGCATCTGCCATACGGTGCTGCCATCTCTGGGACATATTGACAATGAACACGGCCTGATTTTAAAACAATGCGCATGTTTCTGTCTCTTTCCAGTCCGGAGAAAAAAAAATCGGAGGCCTTAGAACTTGAATGCACCTCGCACTGCCTCCATAATGGTACTGCTCTGTGATTGGCTGCTGTGTGCGGAGCAAGGGCGCCAAAACGTTAAAGTATAGTTAAACTACTCATTGGAATGACTTCATTTTTTAATATAAATATCTCTCAACAGCTGACTATCAGTCAGTCATTTTAGAATTATTTAAAACAGTTTAAATCAAAAACAAAAAACTGACGAAATTGCAGATGAAGCACTTCGGAAGCGTTCGGGTCACGCCTTTTCTGGTATGGAACGCGAAGTGTTTCGGGCTGTTCGTCACTCTGGATTAGGCAGTCGAGAAGAACAGACATGTTGTCTGTCGTAGGATGTGTTTCCAATTTTTATTTAAGTTCCTGTTCGTCACTCTGGATTAGGCAGTCGAGAAGAACAGACCTGTTGTCTGTCACAGGATGTGTTTGCCAGTATTCGGTATTAAAAGATTCACTCCGATAGTCATGAGGCACAGACACTTGCCAAAAATAGTGTAAATATACATTGTCGTAAACATTGTGTTTGATCATGTACTTTGCTGAATCAGAAGGTGTTGTATTAGGATCGTGTAGTCTTCTCGTGTGGCTATATTAAAATACGTGAGTGGCATCCCAAAGAAGTGATACATTATTTCAGAACAGAACCTCGCTAAATGTCAGTTTCAGCTTCAAGATACAGAACCTACGACCTGCGTGCAGTTTTCTGCGCTGGGGACATCAACCTGATGACAGCAGGTTAGTGAACTATAACAGAACCTTCGTATTCCACACAGTGCAGAGGAAACAACTAGGCGCCTCACGTGTATTGCATGCACAGAACAGATGTGCTTAGTGACACGTCATATGCAGTAATGCAGAGGAGGTAAAGGACGATGATCGTTAATAACACCAACAATCAATTAATTCTTCCTTTCTTGCCGTACCATGAAAGACAAAGACAAAATTCTAGAAAGTAATGGCAAAAAAATTAAATTCTAGAAGGTAATGGCAACATCTATGCTCACATACGGATGTGAAACTTGGACATTAAGTAAGAAAGACAAGAGAAAGAAATGGTCAACTGAAGTAACATTTTTAAGAAAAGTAAAAGTATGTACTCTAAGAGATCAAATAAAGAAATCTAAAATAAGGAAAGAATAAAGTATACACATCTTCCTTTTGTCACTGTACATGAACAAGTAGTTGAGACAATGAAGGCGCATTTAATGAATGCTACGACTGTTCCATTGAAAGAATCATGGCTGATATCATGTACCATCGTTACATGAGACGAGCTTGTGCTCCTTTAATGCTAGATTTGCTGTCGACGGGATATTTATCCCTTTCGAGCCTCGATTGTGCGACGATTACGTTTGGTTGCGAATATGTGTTTTGTGTTCTGATTGCATTGGACATCACTTTCGAATTCCCGGTGGAAACGCGAAGCTGTATGTCGAAAAATCTGAATAGCTACAAAAGTTTGGAATTGTAATATTAACTCTAACATGGTATGCACTGCTCATTGTAAGTCACTTTACCTTATCTCTTCCTTATGAGCATAGTCTGTTCACAGTGCTTCTAAACAAATAATTTAATCTAATTTGTGTTTCTGCAGTGTACACAGTGACAATATGAGTAGCAATGTTGTGTCGGATTTACCTTAGGGTGTCACCATTGTACATCGTATAGCATCACTTCATCATCAGAAAGCAAGGTTGCTGTTTTTTGTTATCTTTGACGGAGGAGAAGTTGAGATACGAAGGAACGCAAATTATTAATCCACGTTTAATTCGTGGACAGATATTTCCGCGGAATATTATAGATTTCTCTCACGCAACATATTAATAATGCCACTAAAATTAAATGTCAAATATACAGAGCTGCCCAAAAACAAAACCTTCTTTATTTATTGCAGTCTCTCAATGACTACCTCATTTTCTACTAGATTTGGAGAAATAAAGTATTCATTTTGCAAATTTAGATACATGGATGATGAATTTATAATATCCAAGGATTCAAATATTAACAAGATAGTGGTATGACTATTTACAACTGACGGATCTCAGTTGCGACCGAGACATATTGTGTGTACTAGTGGCAAGAGAGGATACAGAACGTAAAAGGAAGACAAGTCCGACTTTGTGGCCCAAGAATTCCGGTACTATTCGTGAAATCAAAAGGATATTGGTAGCAACCAGAGTAAATGTCAGAATTTGCATTGAAGTGTTAAAACTTCCATTTAGACGTAATTTATGGTAATTCCGAACCAGACGTGCAGCCATAATAAATCATAGACTGCATAGTTCGTAATGAGCCAGACAATTAGCAATCATTAAAAGCAATTCTGCTCACTATACTGCCGAGAGAAAAATGGCACATGACAATACGGTTTGTAATACCTGTCGGAGGATGAGTGGATGAACATTTTAGTGTTTTGAGTACCCGCTATTAGGCGAAGTGCTCTTCTTGGAGATACTACGCTACAATTATTTATACTGACGAGAGATACTCTCGCAGAAATCGTGGTCGTTACGTATAACCAACGTATACCTCTTTCTTTTGACATTGTACGGTGTGATACAATATCAGATAGTTCTGTGTAACAATGAGACGATGGAAATTTAGAACTGCAGCTGGATGCAGTCTTCCGCTGTTAGTACGGAGGTGTATCTTTCAACATCGTTTGTGAAAACTCCGAAGTAGACATACAGGCAATACAAATCAGAGTCTGCCCGTCGGACGTACAGTTCGTCCCGGTTGGTAATGAGCCAGGGAATTAGCGATCATTAAAAATGACTCTGGTCGTTGCAATTCCTACAGTAAATTGGTATATGACAATACCGTTTGCGATATCTGTTGTACGGATCAATGGATGGAGAGCTGAGTGTCTTGAGTACCAGTGGTTGGTTGGTTGGTTTTGGGGAAGGAGACCAGACAGCGTGGTCATCGGTCTCATCGGAGTAGGGAAGGATTGGGAAGGAAGTCGGCCGTACCCTTTCAGAGGGACCATCCCGGCATTTGCCTGGAGTGATTTAGGGAAATCACGGAAAACCTAAATCAGGATGGCCGGACGCGGGATTGAACCGTCGTCCTCCCGACTGCGAGTCCAGTGTTTCTTGAGTACCAGTGATCAGGCGAAGCGTTCATCTGGGGGCTACTACGATACAACTTCTTATGCTGATAACGAGAGATACTCCGGTAGATATCGTGGACTTTACGTGTAACCAACTTATACGTCTTTCTTTTGGCACTTCATGGTGTGATAAAGTATCACATAATTCTCCGTAACAACGAATCGATGAAACTTTGGAGCTACAGCCAGATGCAGTCTTCCGCTGATAGTACGAAAGTGTATTTTTCAGTCGTCTTCTGGGTGGGCACTCACGCTGAATTTCTGCACTGGCAGTTAACAACAAAGTGAATCTTTCCCTTATGTGGTGGTCCATCTGAAGTTTCGGATGCGATTATCTCGAAAACCATCCATGGGGTAAAAATAGTGGGGAAGACAAGTTCGTAAGCTCAAAGGGGGACATCAAATGATACTACAATTGACCTCCAGCCCCCGCCACTTTGCTGGGATGGGGGGCAACTTTTAAATCTTAAATCGAAACACCCATTTTTTATTGCACATTCCGATTCTCCATAAAAAGAAATCAAGTTTTAAACCATTGACAGATGGCGCTGCAAAACGAGAAAAAAGTAAAATTTGGGAATAACTCAGATTTATATAGAATTATCCGAGAAAGACGCATCAAATTGATTAAAAATGTGTGCCAATTCTTTCGTTACGCCAAATTAAGCTATTTTTTTTTACAAAATGTAGTGTATCCTACTTTTAGCGATACCCAGGAACAACGACATCGACAGAGTGGAATGATGTTCCCGTGGGATGCTTCATTAGTGTAAGTCCCCTTGCCTCTCACATGTTGGGGTGCTTCATTAGTGCGAGTCCCCTTGCCTCTCACAATTAGAAGTGCTTAATAAATGAAATTAGCCACAAAGAAATTGTTCAAAATTATCCCGATTTGCTTCAATGCATAAAGTCAATCGTCTGCGAAAGCTGTCCACAGTTTTCAGCAACACATTCCGTGGTATGGCTGCACACGCTCTTCGAATGTGTTGCTCCATATCGTTGCAGGTTGTGGGCTGTCTTTCATAAAGAATATTTTTTAAATAACCCCATAAGAAAAAATCAGGAGAAACAATTGGTCCGCCGCGTCCTATCCACAGACCAGGGTAAAGTTCCGCACATTTTTAGTATAATGGGGAGCTGCTCTGTCCTGTTGGCACCACATTCGTTGCCTAGTTTCTAAATCAACATCTTCCATTAGCTCCAGCAAGTCATCACGTAGAAGTGGTAAATGATATTCCCCAGCTACATTTCGGTCAAAAAATACGGTCCTTACAAGTAACCATTTAAAATTCCACACGAGACCATTAACGACCATTTGTGTTGATTGCCAACAGGTCTGTGCCAGTGTGGATTGACAGGGGACCAATAATGACAATCATGACGATTTAATTCGCCTTTGTTTTTGAATGTGGCTTCATCGGTGAACATAACGTATCTAAAAGGAACGTATCATTTCCAAGGCCCGTTGGCAGAAATGCACTGGTATTTGCATATCTTTCGGCGTCAATGCCTGTGTCATTGTGATACGATACGCATGATATCTATGCGCCTTCAAAATCCTCAAAACAGTTGATTTCGGTATTCACGTTTGTCTCTGAATCGCACGACTACTCACTTCCGGATCCAGATGACAACAGGTGAGAACGGTAAGGGTACGAGCGTCATTTTCATTGTACTCGCGATGACGAGGTGGACTGTGCATGTATCCATTTCGAGCTCGTGGAGTGCAATTTCGAATAATGTCGATGCGTCCTTCTCGGATCATTCTAAATAAATCGGAGTTCTTCCCCAATTTTAATTTTTCTCGATTTCAGGGCCATCTGTCAATGATTTAAAAGAATGTTTCAGACAAAAAAATGATTACTTTTTATGGAGAATCCGAATCTACAATAAAAAATTTGGGTTTCCACTTAAGATTTAACAGTTGCCCCCGCCCCACACAAGGGGGCGGGGACAGGGGGTCACGTGTAGTATCATTTGATGTCCCCTTTTGCGCTTACGAACTTGTCTTAGCCACTGTTTTTCCCCGGTGTATAGTTTTCGAGATAATCTCGTGTGAAACTTCAGATAGACCACCCTGTATATACTGTATATGTAAGTTTTCGAACGAATCGAGGATGTCAAAGATAATAAGCACGTGAGCTAATGAAAGATACATTTTATTCGTCTGACACAGTAATTCCCGACTAATTGTGCTTGGCGTCGTGCATGTGCCGCTATATTCCTTGAGAGATGTAGGACAGCAAGATTCGTTGTGGCAAAAAGCGTCTTCACAATTAATTACATCACCCAAAACCTAAACCATCAGTACATTCCTTGATAGGCCAGCAGATTTCCTAAGCTGTGGGCAAATTTTAACGTGACCGTAATGCACGAAAAGAAACAGAGAAGCGTTAAGCAACAGCAGATTGTCATCTGCTGCTCTGGTGATAACCGGTTCCCATCAGATCAACGAAGTTAAGCGCCGATGGGTTTCGTTAGCACTTGGATGGGTGACAATCCGTTCTCCCGAATACTGTTGGCAAGCGGGTTGCATTCAGCCATTGTGGGGCACACCGAGGAGCTACTTGAGTGAGGAGTAGCGGCTCCGATTTCGTAAACTGTCATGCGGCCAGGAGAGCAGTGAGATGACCACATCCCCCTCCATATCCGCATCCAGTGACACCTGTGGGCTGAGGATGACACGGCGGTCGACCGGTACCATTGGGCCCTCATGGCCTGTTTGGGCGGACTTAAGTTTTTACTCTGGTGACAACGTACGCAAGTACATATGAGTGTAACTTCCTGGCAGATTAAAACTGTGTGCCGGACCGAGACTCGAACTCGAGACCTTTTCATTTCGCGGGAAAATGCTCTAGGTGGAAGATAGGTGACGAGATACTGGCGGATGTAAAGCTGTGAGAACGGGGCGTGAGTCGTGCTTGAGTAGCTCAGTCGGTAGAGCACTTGCCCGAGAAAGGCACAGGTCCCGATATCGAGTCTCGGTCCGGCACACAGCTTTAATCTGCCAGGAAGTCTCATATCAGCGCATATTCCGCTGCAGAGTGGAAAATCTCATTCTGTATACATATGAGTGTAGTTCATGGAGACGCCTCATGTTTCACATTTTTATATAGTCATATTTTTGCTCAGAAAGCCGTACAAAGCTGTTTTATTATTCATCCATTAAAAGAATTAGAGATAATTTAGAGGAAAAAAGTTAAAAGGTTACTGAGGAAATATCATGGATTTACATACATATGTTTCCTGCGTTGGATCTCGTGAGTGATCGGGAGGTTGTATTGGTAACGCGTTGTTAGTAAGAGGCGGGAAATATTCGTTTCCACTTTACACTTTGACGTTCTTGTCTTGGGATACGATTGCTAAAGAAGCTGTGATGATTCGGCTGACATATTTTCCAATTAATAATTGACGACTCTATATAAATTAATAAACCGGTTTACCTGGAGCTTTACTTGACGATTCCCCAAAGTAAAACTTGTAACATTGATACATGTAACAGCAACAAAAACAACAACATCAGCAACATGTAAATGGTTTCAATTTCAAATGCATTAAATATTTAATTGATGCACTACTATTCTTTGCATTAAAATGTCACATATGTATCTGTGAAACTTTGGTATCACTGACGGCTTTGATCTGTAGTTAACTCATTCGAAGAATGGTTAAAGCTACACAGTCCAAATGTGAATGGAATACGTTAGTTATATCCTTCTACGAAACAAAAATCATAGATAATTCACTTTAGTGAAGCCTGACGTTGACGATGTGGGGGCGGGGGAGTGGGGGGTTGAGGGTGGTGGGGTAGACGGCGGCGTTAATGTTGATTGTTAAAGAAAAAATTTCTTAAAAGTAAAAACTCTTGATGCCTAAACCGCAATTTTCCTATCACAATAAAAATCTGATAAGGAGTTGCTACCTGAAACCATCTTCAAGTTTTTCAGAATATGAAAAGGCGGTGAATAAGCATTAGAAAGCGTCGTAGCTGTTGTCATGTAACAACATGCATTCGTACGTATCAAAACTACAACAGTATGTAGTTGAAAATATAACCGTGAGCAATCCTAGTTGTATCCTGTAATTTCGCTGGTTGATGGTCATGTAGGATGCAGCTGGCAGTTTCTGGGACCCATTCCATATACTGCTCCCCGTGCCAGAGGCTGTAACGTGTTTAATTTTTATTTTTGACTGGAGCGTATCTACTCGAAACATTGACCATTGCCTTCTCGCAATGTAACTTCACATCCTTAGAGGCGTCGAACCCTAGGTCCATATATCAAACGGTTATTTGCAACCGGTTGTCTGTGTGATTCCTATTCTGAACTTACATGCAGTTGCTGAGAGACAGCCAAGTTGAAAACTGCTCGCATTATTGTCTGTTATAGTATTGCCAGTAATGAGCTTTTTATACAACTTCTACTCACGCAGCAAGACAATTTCCTAAATCAATATCAATCTGGGAATCTACGGTCTACAAGGATCATCCTATTGCTGCAACAGTCAACGATCAGGACTATGTATATTTCTGTCACCACTGGACAAAATTTACTTCATATTCGTACCATTTATGTGGCTCGATAACATTTTTCATATATACTTTTCACATTTACGTTGTCAAGTATCTCGGCAGTGTTGAGTGTCCAGCGGTAGGGCAATACAGTGCTGCACTAGATTCTTCTCTTGGACTGTACATATAAGGAAAATTCAGCATCAAACTGCGTAATTTAAAAGACAAGTAATTGTCATAATGGAAGAATTAGCGGACGTGCCATGTGACATGGTGCAACCTTCAGATTCGCATGCAGAAGCTGCTTCAAATACTACCGCTTCAGTCAGAATCTAAAATAGTACCATCCTATGTTTCACCAGCGACAGCAACCGTTACGAAAAATATGTTCTTCGTGCAGGACGGCTGGGCCATATAAATTATAATATGATGTAATGAGCTCCTCGTCTATAATCCACTTGCGGGCTGCTTAGGGAGAGAGCACACACATTTTGTTGGTGGGATGCTGTGTTGTGACTGTCACAGGTTATCGCGTACCTCATCAAATATGCAACAAGGTTTACGTTTATATTATCGATTCCACAAAATATTCAGCAACACAGTTATTAATTTCTTTCATGACCATGTTCCACTACCATACAATCAGCCCTATACGTAATACTTGCTGTTCACCTGACTCATCAAACAATAAGCTCACCAGACAAAAGCGACATGTTACACGCGTCCTTGCCGGCCGGGGTGGCCGAGCGGTTCTAGGCGCTACAGTCTGGAACCGCGCGACCACTACGGTCGCAGGTTCGAATCCTGCCTCGGGCATGGATGTGTGTGATGTCCTTAGGTTAGTTAGGTTTGAGTAGTTCTAGGTTCTAGGGGACTGATGACCTCAGCAATTAAGTCCCATAGTGCTCAGAGGCATTTGAACCATTTTTGAACACGCGTTCAAAACAACGACTCTCTCTCAAGCTGACTACCGAACAACACACTTTGCATGTTGGCGCAAATGTTCGTTTCATTTAAAAAGCCTTCAGAGTCTTCACATGGAAAATTCGGAGGCATTATTTATGAGCATGTCCTCGTTTTTCCTTCTTTTTTTTCGGTCACCAACGCTTATGATTAGGACCAGCAAACGGTTATCATTAGGAATTGTTTCCTTTAACTCTGACGAGGGATGCTTTGTTCGTACACTTTCTCTTACTAATGTGACCACAACGAGTAAATTAAAATCTGCGACATCAGTAATGAATAAAAGGGTGCTTGGGGATTATAAATACCTTGAAACTGGTTATTCTCCTATGTATTATAATAACTAACAACAAATGAGGATTGCAACAATGACAGTGAGTCAGAATATATCAGTTTAAGAATAGATGCGTTTCTTTGGAAGACACTCGTAGAAAGACACAGAAGACAAGTATAACCATGGATGAGAAGAAGCTAATATCTAGTTTCGCTACTGCACACTTAATATGTATTATTTCTTATATTATGACCACTAAAGGTAGCCCTGAGCTTTCTGCGGAATAACCAAATGAATTTCCTTCCCAGCGGCGTCGACTACTACCGTTGCAACAGATCAGAAAATGCCGGAACTTTCCCAATCTAGAAAGTGCCAAGTCACCTACGCGGTTTTGTCGATTCGCCCGCACCAGCCCCACACACCCTCGCCCATCTACATTGCGGCCGGAGCTCCAACTTGTGCCTCACGCTTTAGAGTTCACCCGGCGTTTTCCAGGTATTTATTTATAGCTGTGCGTCCACACTCGTACCACTCACCGTCTGTCCCTCTGCTTAATGTTAATGATGCCATATCTCCTGAAATGTGTGTCACACAATGATTTAATACTGTAGATACATTCAGCGGCATATGTGGGTAGTGTGTGAGATATTTATTGCGAACAGAGTTAGTAGCAAAGACATAATAAATTTAAACGTCGAGCATGGTGCGGCAGTTTTTACGCATCTCAATATTTGCGGGGTCATAGCTCCTGAATTATGTCTCATACAATGATATAATATTCCGTCTTCATTTGGCGGTATATGTGGTACTGTCTACATCTACCTCCACACAGATAATCTGCAAGGCACCGTACCGTGCGTGGCGGAGGGAGGCTGTATTACTACTAGTCATTTCCTTTCCTGTTCCACTCGCAAACAGAGTGAGAGAAAAACTACTGTCAATATGCCTCTGTGTGAGCTCTAACTTCTCGAATCTTATCTTCGTAGTCCTTGTGCACAATGTTTGTTGGCGGCAGCAGAATCGTTCGGCAGTCAGCTTCAAACGCCGGTTCTCTAAATTTACTGAATAGAGTTTCTCGGAAAGAACGTCGCGCTTCCTCCAGGGATTACCATTTGACTTCCCGGAGCATCTCCGTAACACTTACGTATTGTTCGAACCTACCGCGGCCCCTCCCGCCGGACGTTCGAGTCGTCCCTCGGCCATGGGTGTGTGTGTTGTTCTTAGTTAGTTAAGTAGTGTTTAAGTCTAGGGACCGATGACCTCGGCAGTTTGGTCCCTTGGAATTCACAAACATTTGAGCATTTAAACATTTTGAACCTGCCGGTAACAAATCTACCAGCCCGCCTCTGAATTGATTCGATGTCTTCAAATAATCCATCGCCGGCCGGGATTAGCCGAGTGGTCTGAGGCGGTGCAGTCATGGACTGTGCGGCTGGTCCCGGCGGAGGTTCGAGTCCTCCCTCGGGCTTGGGTGTGTGCGTTTGTCCCTAGGATACTTTAGGTTAAGTAGTGTGTAAAGTTAGGGACTGATGCCCTTAGCAGTCATGTCCCATAAGATTTCACACACATTTGAACATTTGAACATATAATCCATCCTGATACGGATCGCAAACACTCGAGCAGTACTCAAGAGTAGGTCGCACCGGTGTCCTATATGCGGTCTCCTTTACAGGCGAACCACTCGCTTCTAAAATACTCCAAATAAACCGATGTCGATTGTTCGCCTTTCCTACCATAGTTCTCACACGCTCGTTCCATTTTATATCGCTTTGTAACGTTACCGCCAGATTTTTATAAGACTTGACTGTGTCACGCAGGTCACTAGTAGTACTGTAACGGAACATTACAGGTTAGATCTACGTACTCATTCGCTTTAACTTACGTTTTTCCACATGGGTCGCAAATACAGTTAGTATTAAAGAAGCAATGAATTGTAACATCACGTCTCATGCGCTACTTTTACTGCATGAACAACTGAAAAGCAGTAAGCGGAAAATATTTTTTCTATCATCATATTGCAAGGGTGGTCAGTGACAAATGGTTTCACAGAGGGTAGAAATTAAGTGTAAAGCTTACTGCAAGTCGATAAGTGCTCTCATTCTCAAATACTTGACGAATAAATTCTGCGAACTCACGTGTCGCGGGCTACGATTCTTTTTCACTCATTCCCACCCCTTTATTGGGTAGGTATTTTCTGCACCAACAGTGACTGTCGACTGACAATAAGGTATATGTGTACGACATTTGGTTGAAATCGGCTCAATGGTTTAGAAGGAGATGTGGAACACTCCCACACCCACCCAAATACCCACACACCCATCCACCCCCCCACACTCACACACGCACACACACACACACACACACACACATACACACACACACACACACACAGATACATACAGGGTGAGCACAAAGTCTTGCCTGATTATAACAATTTATTACAGAATATCCGTTTGACATGATAATTTACATTCGATGCCGTTACATAGGTTAGTGTTACTAGTTTTTAAGACCACTTACGTTGGTAAACCTTAACGTGTGCTCCCTTGATAGCTCGGAGAATGTCGAGGCGGTATTCCAGTTCCGGCCAGGTGTTTCGTAACAGTTGTTCTGTCCTAGCCTTCAGGTCATCGACGTCAGCAACTGGTGTGACGAAGGCTCTGTCCTTGATATAGCCTCAGAAAAAAAGTCGTGGGGCGTAATGTCTGGAGAGGGGAGTAATGTCCGGATCGGTGGATTGGAAAGTACGGTCCAACACCCTGGCCACCAAGCTCTCCAGACGTTACGCCCCTTTACTTTTTTTTCTGGGGCTACATCAAGGACAGAGCCTTCGCCACACCAGTTGCTGACGTCGACGACCTGAAGGCTAGGATGCAAGTTGCTGTGGGTACTCTGACAGAACAAATGTTACGAAATACCTGGCCGGAACTGGAATACCGCCTCGACATTCTCCGAGCTACCAAGGGAGCACACGTTGAGTTTTACTAACGTAAGTGGTCAAAAAAAAAAAAAAAAACTACGAGTAGTAACATTAACCTATGTATCGTCGTCAAATGTAACTTATTATGTCAATAGGTTATTCTGTTAAAAATGTTTATAATCAGGGCAGGACTTTGTGCTCACCCTGAACATCCGTTTTCATAATATGTATGGATTATAGCAGCTAATACAGTGAACAATTAGTTAGAAGCTTAGAAATTAAAATCGGAATATAATCTAAACACTATAACAGGCGGTACATAAATAAAGAAGTTTTATTGTTGTTGCCAACAAGTCAGGTTTCCCAAGTTGTCAACGTCTGTGTAATAAAAGACAACTTCATTAACGGATCTCGGCTAAGATAATCCGTTTCTATCACAATCTCATACGCTCACTGAACACGGGGAAGACATAATCTGTGTGAATAAACGCAAGAGTCCAGCTCATCAACTTTTTTTTTCTACCCGGTGATGTTGCTTCTCAAAGACGTTACATCGGAAGTTGTTGAGTTTACAAGCGAAATTTACGCAGTCGTAGTCAAAATTAACAGGAGAAATGCCAGATAAATGAGAACAAAAAATACAGAGGCTGACAGACCAAAAAAGCAATCCAAGATCAGTGAGAAAACAGCAGTCTTATGTCTTCTTCTCCACTGGTTTTAAATTGGTCAAGTCATTTAGAGAAGTCGAGCGACCATCGTAATAGAAAAGGACAAGTAGCGTTAAGCTAGATATATTATTTGAATATCGTTTCGTAGGTTACTAAATGATTCCTCATTTGAAGCCATAAGTGCAGTAAAAAGAAGGAACAGAACGAGGAGGACAATTCGAAGGAAGTAGCAAGAAGACTTCAGCCGGAGTCTCAAGGCCCTTGAACAAGGCCGGATGGGGATGATTTGGAACTCATTTGTTCTAAAGTGAATAATCAAAAAATATAATACCCTGAGATAAGGAGCATTTGTTTTGTTACATAACTACTGGGAAGAAAATCGACAGTGATGTTTCTCATTACTTGTGGCAAGTCTTAAAAACTAGAAGCTGGATACAGAGAAAGGTTTCGAACGCCGCTCTTCCAGTCCTTCCAATATCATAACTTGCGCCATGCACTAAAAGTAGCGTTCAAGACTTCCCTGAAGCAGCATGCTGCAAGACATATTCATCGCAATGTCCTTATACAGCTTTGTAAACAATGCAAAGACATATGATCAGAGGTCCGAAGCAATTTGGTATTTAGCAGTTAATACATTGTTTTTTTTTTTTTTTTTTTTTTTTTGTACGCCGAAGAAGCAAAAATGAAGAAGAGTGAGTGCGGTCATAGTCGACAAAGCTGGGTCACTGAAGAAAGTAAGTCTTAATGCTCGCAAATTACGTTTACTTCTGGAAAGAGAGCAAGAAACTCTCATAAAACGAAATGAAATATACGAGATGCCTGCTTGCTACTGAATTTGGAATGACAGTAGAATATGAAAGGCATGAAAAGTAATAGAAACAAAAACATCCATATTCCGAATTGAAAATTAGGGAAGTGACTGTCAGAAAAAGTGACATATGCTTTATCACGCAAAATGACGAATGACGTTAGTAACAAAGTTACGCAGATGAAGGAAGAGGTCTTCATCCATAGAGCGCTGTTGCTATAAAGGATGCCACAGAATTTAGGAAGAAAGTTGTGAAACTGTATGTATAGCTTACAATACTCTGGGGAATTGAAATGTAGACCTTTGCAATAATCAGATAGCAAGGTGAAAATTTGGGTCTGGTTGGGTTTTTACGAAAGTCGGGAAATACTAGCTTATTTCCCTTCTCGTGACTGCTTGACTGCAGGTTCTCCTGGTTGAGACCAAATTCCAAATGTAATCTCATCTCAGAGAGTGGATTCTAGTATCTGGATATCGACCAGCGGGGTACAAAGAAGACTTGATGGGATAGGGAGCACTCAACACACTGCGCGCTAGAGCTGCTTTAAAAACATCACACCCGTAGACGGAACAGTTTTCTTACCCGATTACTCTATTCGTGTGGAGAAAGAGAGACCACCTCAACACAGTGTATACAGTATAGACAGGAGCACACTGAAATAGTGGACACAAAAAGAAATAAAGTATTGAAACTCCCCAAAAAATTATATTAGAGGGAGAGTGGAGTGATCATTGGTGGATTTTATTCAATAGTAAATACGTTACAATCTGCCGAGATTAAACGCTTAATCAGTGGAGAGCAATCACACATTTGGTGACTTAGCGAGTAAGTACTGAGATTGTTAATTGATCCTTAAATGCACTCAGCCTTATTCAAACGGGCTTTTATTTTTTTCCAAACACTTTTGTAATTGGCATGCTTTCGTGTACCGTAGATTATAGCGTACTGTACGTGTTCCTCTACTACAGGTTTTGTGTTACGGATAGCGTAGTGGTGCAGAAAGTTTCCTATGTTCTAAGGGTGATAGTTATTATCTTGATGTTCCCTGGACTTTTTTTAGTGGGTACAATGTAGAAGAACATGGCTAATGCTTGCAAAAATAACAATCTTTGGAAATTTCGATTACAAGTTCACGATAATTTGAGCAACTTTAAATTATATTTTTGGAAAGAATCAGTCTCGGAAGAACTCTGTTTTCCGTTTGGCTTACTGTCTATCAAATATTTATATGGTCGTACGTCTCTTCCTTTCTCCCCTTGAGTCAGGTAAGGTCATAAATGATTATGATCATTTTAATTCATATTATACACATGAATTCTTCAGCAGTACTATTCCTGAGTTGTGAATTGTTGCTAATAACAAACATGCAATAAATCCCTTTTGAAGCTGCTGCTAGCTGGCCTTCATGTTGAGACGGATGTCATGGGAACCGGGCAAACAATACTTCAGATTTAAAGCTGACGCTGGCAAACGACGCTAGGTGTATTTGATTATTTGTTATGCCCTGAGTGGCGGCTGAATTTAGCAAATTTGCGTTGAGTGTATGCAATATTTTTTGCTTATAATCAAGTCGTCTGATTTGCTTGAATGAGAGTAGTTGAGACAAACCGAAGTTCCTGATTCAATTATCGAATGTCTTTCTCCGCTTAAAGACATTCATTCTTAAGTTTTCTTGTTGAAACTCACTCTGTCAATTCACTGTGGTAGGTAACACTCAGATTGGTGGACCCTACCGGTTTTTTTGAAATATTGTCGTCACAGGACAGTCAAATTCAACAAAAAGATGACTAGCGTCTTTGGAAAGTATCAGCGAACAACTTGTCCCCAACAAAAGTTATTTTTCACTGCGTGCTATATCACATCTAGGCGTTTGATGCAAAAACTTTGAAACATCCTTTAAAATTCTATTGTGTATAACTTATTACTCATTACACCAGCTGACGTGAGTATGGAAAATATCTTCGGTTTGTCACATTTTTATCACCAAAATTATCAGAAGGAAATGTGTTTGGAGGTCAACACCTAAGATTACAGATTCTTTATATAGTTTTCGGTTTACTTTATTTATGACCATCGCAAGCTAATAACTAGTTCGCTAAAATTCTGTAATTTCCTATTGAACATGATTCTGGACGTTACTGATAAAGTCAGCAGATATTTGCACTCATTTCATGCTGTTACTGGAGGTAACGTAGAGGTATACAATTGGAATCGGTTGTACGTACCCTATGATACTTCGTAGACCGAAGAGAACGAACGTTTGTGTTACAGTATCAACTAAAACTGATTGTCATACATCTCAGTTCACTGTACATAATTCGCTCTCTTATGAACTATTCTCTTTCTGGAAATGGTACTTCCGACAGAAAATCTGATGATAAGTTGCAAGAGGTCGTACATATGTTGAAGCAGCTAGCAATTTCCATGGCGTCGTCGGAAAGCATTTATGTAGAAGGATAATACAACCACTACTCCTCTGGTAACACCGGTTCCCGTCAGATCACCGAAGTTAAGCACTGTCAGGCAGGGCTAGCACTTGGATGGGTGACCATCCGGTCTGCCGAGAGCTGTTGGCAGGCAGGGTGCACTCAGCCCTTGAGAGGCAAAATAAGGAGCTACTTGATTGAGAAGTAGCGCCTCCGGTCTCGTAAACTGAAATACGGCTGGGAGAGCGGTGTGCTGCCCATATGCTCCTCCACAGCCGCAACCGATGACGCCTGTGGGCGAAGGATGACACGGCGGCCGGTGTGTACCGTTGGGCCTTCATGGGCAGTTCGGGTGGAGTTTCGTTTTACCACTATTCCTCTGCATATGTAAGCCGCCTCTATGGTTGATAACCAGATGCTCCTTCTCTATTACAGTCCCAAGTGAAAGCGTTACTTGAGCAGTATGCTGTGTAGTATGTGTAATCAGTTGCAGAGTACCATTAGCAGTGATGTGATGGTGTAGTGTTGCCCGATACGAGCCTACGTCTATGTCGAATACAGTTTCAAAAACTGATTCAAATGGCTCTGAGCACTATGGGACTTAACATCGGAGGTAATCAGTCCACTAGAACTTAGAACTACTTAAAACGTAACTAACATAAGGACATCAAACGCATTAATGCCCGAGGCAGGATTCGAACCTGCGACCGTAGCAGACCCGCGGTTCTGGACTGAAGCGCCTAGAACCGCTCGGCCACCGCGGCCGGCAATACAGTTTCACCACCATCTTTTGCATCAATCTGAAAACCATTTTATTAGACTACCTGTGTACGAGAGTAAGAAAACAAGGGGTGCTAGTGATGCAAGAGAATGTTATGACCACGAACGTGATACTCGTAATAGTGCCATTCGTTATAAGTAAATGTCATTCACTGAAATAAAAAATGTTTAGCGATAATTCACGCTGTTAAACAACTCAAGGTAAGTAGGTTATGATGAATAATAATTTAATTTGCTGTTGTCTCGTTAGCAAACATGGTTTTACTATTAATGACAGGGACAGACGCGAATTGTTCAAAGAAGTAAATCGAAAACAGAAGTAATCTGAGAAAGGGAGGAATGATCGCGTCTTGTTCCATGAAAAATGGCATCATTTGGAAACTACGTTTTGATGGTCGTCTCCTATTATTCCTAGATAATTATTACGTTCTAAAGTGGACACAAAATAGTCAAAAGATCAGTGATCAATATTTGATCAACACCTCTATGAAACGCCTGTAACTTTCATGAGAACTAATCAGAGATATGGAAGACTCATCAATCTACACGTCTTCTAATTATCATAAAAAGTCACGAAATCACTCGGTAGGTACAGAAAGATGACGGGTCTTCAAATAGCAGCTCAGCTCTCGATCCTTATTTGAAGCTTTTACCTACAATCGCGCAACGAAAACCTACTTTCATATCTCAGATTGTTTGTGGAAATGTCAGCGGCACTTTCTCGACGGAAATGGATAGTGTTACATAACGAAGCAGCAGTCCCATGTTTATAACACATTGTGGAGATGATCAACACCTAAAGCGTATTAAATAATTAAACTTATGTTCCGTCGGAAATGATATCCATCATCATTAGTTATTGGCCTGCACCCACAGCCGTGAATATACTTTTGTGACCGTTTTGACGCTTAGGAATGAAATAAACAGAAATCGCAGAGAAGCAAGGGAAAACTGGCTGCAGGAAAAATCTGAAGAAATCGAAAAAGAAACGAACGCGCAGAAATCTTGACTAAGCACACAAGAGAGTCAATACCAACTTCGTTGAAATTAAAAGCAATGGCTGCAACATTAAGAATGCAATGGTAATTCCACTGTTAAAAGCAGAGAAGAAAGCGAATAGGTGGATATACTACACACAAAACCTCTTATGAGGGGAAGGAATTATCTGATGACGTGGTCTAAGTAGTCGATATCGGGGAGAAAGGCAATCCAGTATTAGAATTTAAAAGGGTTATGGATTACTTAAGACCAAATAAGGGAGAAGGGATAGACAACATTCAATGTGAATTTGAAAAATAATCGGGGGAAGTGGCAACCACGCGGCTATTCATGATGATGTATACAACCTATGAGGCTGGCGACTTACCATCTGACTTTCGGAAAAATACCATCCACGCAATTCCGAGGATAGGGAATGTGGATAAATGCGAGAACTATCACACAAACAGCTTAACAGCTCAAACATACGAGTTTCTGACAAAAGTAATATACAGAAGAATGGAAAATAAAATTGAGTATCTGTTATTTGCTGATCAGTTTGGTTTCAGGAAGGGTAAAGGCACCAGAGATGCAGTTCTGACGCTGTGTTGATAATGGAAGCAAGACTAAAGAAAACTGTGGACACGTTCATAGGGTTTGTCGATCTCAGAAAAGGGTTCTAAACTGTAAAAAGGTGCAGCACGTCGGAATCAAGAGAACAATGTGGGTAATCTGTAGGGAAAGAGGGGTAATATATAATACGCACCAAGAGGGAACAATAAAATTTGAAGATCACGAACGAATATCTCAGAAAGGAATGTAGTTGTGTGTAAGATAGTAATGTAGTCTTTCACCCATGCTGTTCAGTTCACACATAGTAGAAGCAATGACGGAAGAAAAAATATTCTTTGTGGGACATCCACAGTTGTTATTTGGAGTGTCCACGATGAATAAAATAGGCTGCAACTGTAATTCCAAATTTCGTTTATATGGATAAAAGCGCGTACACTAACGGTGTTTCAGGAGCTTAGTCCCATCTTCAGATGCTACCTAAATGCGTGACTGTTAGGGATTGACAGTATGCAGTTAAGTAGCACCTGACCATGGGATTAGTTTACCTGACAAATTTGAAATTACAATTGCAACATATTGCATTCACGACGCAAAAAAGAAACTTCAAGAGTGGTATTAAAATTCAGTGTGAAAGGATGTCAACGATAAGAGTCGCTGATGACATTGCTGTCCTTAGAGATGGTGAAGCAGAATTACATGGTCTGTTGAACAGTCTAATGAGTGCAGAATGTGGACTGAGATTAAACTGAAGCCCGCTGAACTGGCCGAGCGGTTGTAGGCACTACAGTCTGGAGCCGCGCGACCGCTAAGGTCGCAGGT